>NC_141023.1:54417500-54717500 GCF_052040795.2 Danio rerio
CTTTTAAAGTACAATTAGAAAACAGTGGGCGAATGTTGAGGTGAAAGAGCTCTGGGAGTATTTGAATCATGCCATTTCACAACACCTTCGCACTTCCAACACATTTGGGATAATTTTGGCCATATGTTGGAAACTGTGTGACCGAAGCATTGCATGTAGATGTGTTACATTTTTAAGGATATTTTTGTAAAATTTGTAAAAAAAAATAAAAATAAATTATGTATTCATTAATTTTTCTCAGCTTAGTCCCTCATTAATCAGAGTTCACCACAGCGGAATGAACCACCAGCTATTCCGGAATATGTTTTACGCAGTAGATGCCCTTCCAGCCGCAATCCAGTACTGGGATACTCCCATACACACTTATTCACACACTCATACACTATGGCCAATTTTGTTCATCCAATTCACTTAAAAACGCATGTTTTGAAGGTGGGTAAACCAGAGCAGCCAGAGGAAACCCACATGAACATTGAAAGAACATGCAAATTTGACACAAAAAAAGCCAACTGGCCCAGCCGGGACTCAAACCAGCAACCTTCTTGCTGTGAGGCAACAGTGCTAACCAATGAGCCACCCTGCATTCTTTAAATTAACTTACGCTACATTATATAATCTTATACATAATCTCTTACATCTTATATCATTATTAAATATGTTCTGTATAATACCAACTATGTTGAATAATATTAGTATGTTTTTCCTGATTGTCATGTGTGCAGTGCATCTTGCCATTTAAAGGTCATTTAGTACAGTGATGTTTTTCTGATATATTTTGATACTCTTGTCAGAGTGTGCAGCATCTGAGAGCTGCCACTCGCCAGTTTCCATCTTCACATGAGATTTCAAAGTTCCTTAAAATAATAAAAAAAAAAAAAAAAAGATTAAATTAGATTCCATCAAGTTGTTAGAGTGGATGACTGGAGTATTGGTAACCTAGTAACTAGGGATGCACTGATACCTATACCAGTATCAGTTAAACATAGTTAAACATAAAGTAGCCGGCATTATGATTATCTGACTAGTGGATTAAGGACAGGACACGTCAGTATGAAATAATCGCACATAACAGAGTTTTACGTGTGCCCAATTTGCAATGCCAAGAAAGTGACTCCATAAGTTAACGTAGACTGCACATACATTGTGTAATGTGTAAAGTCTTGGATGCATGTGAGTGCAAAGATAACTAGTCTTTAAATGTCCATGTTTAACCATTAATAGATATGGTCTGGATTCGCAGGGTTATCAACAATGTGCGTATATTTTTGGCTTGGAACATCCTTCTGTTAAAAGATTTTTGTGTTCATCCTTGATACAGGCAAAAAAAATAAAAATAAAAAATAAAAAAAAATAAAAAACGAACATATAAACTTCATTGAAACCAAATCTATGAAGTATCTGTATCAGTACTTGGCATCGGCGTGTACACAAATTAAAATCCTCGTACTCATATCGGTTTGTAAAAAAGTGGTATCGGTGCATCCCTACTAGTAACCAACAGTAAACAAGGCAAGCATACTGACAGCTGATTAGTCACAAGGATTTAATTTTCTCTACATCAAAGTTTATTCAACAAATGTATCTTTCACTATTCATATTATCCTTTTAACACAACAAATCTCAAACCACAACAAGCGAGCTTAAAGGTGCAGTATGTAAGTTTGACATCCAGTGTTTGATCTTCTAGGTATTACATTCCTGGATCAAAACAAACGCAAGCGGAGGTTGCCAGATTGAGGAGCGAGTCTGACGATTGAGCCTAAAGGCAGATTTAAGTTGTGTTCTAAATAAAAGCAATGGCCATGACAGAAAGAATATTTTCCATATTAAAAGTAGTTTTTGTTCTAACACCTCTAATTAATATATTAGAAATGGCTTCTATTTCTTGCGGCTGAACAACAGACAACTCACAATAATCACCTCGGGTACACCTCATGAGCTTTATTCAGTGTTAAATGCTAATAATGTGAGTTTTAATGCCATTTTGCATGACATTATTGCCATACTACTGAAAGCAGCAGCAAATAGTTCACCTCAGACCTTGAAAATAAAATAAACCTTTGAAATTGAACTTTAGAACTGTGACTCAAAACCAACACATATCAGTGATTTAACGTGTACATTTAATAATGTTAAAGAGGTTTAAAACGTAATAATTAGATTATACACCTTAACATTTCCTGAGTGAGTGCATATTCTGTGCTTCTGAATGGCTGTACAGTATTTAAATTTCTTTCTAATTTGTCTGGTGCACACATCTCGTCACATAGAGTGTTATTAGGACACGGGGTTACAATGTAACCTGCTCACCTAATGTTTACACTCGTAATATTTATATAATTTTCTATTTAATAACCACCTTTTGTGGAACTCTGGATCTGCTCCTTATTTTGGAGTCTGCTATTGTACACCGGATGTTGCATTTTGGTCCTGAACAGATTCTTTGAGCGCCTTTCTGACTGAATAAATTAAATATGCGGTTTTCCACCAAGGCAACCCGGGGTGCTGAAATGTAATATGGGTAAACTGACATTGGACAGGTAAAAAAATACCTAATATGGTATTTTTTATGCTTTAGAAGAGTTAAAAACTTACATACAGCACCTTTAAAAAAAAAAAAAAAAAAAAGAAGCTTGTTGTTTGCTTAATCAAATTCTTTTTTAATGAGCTGAAACAACAGCTCTTGAGGTTTTGTTTTATGTTCAATACACTAAAATTTGTGAAAACTAATAAGTTAACTTCTTCATGCTGACCTGACACAAGTTTATTCTGTGGAACCAAACACTTTTTTTTCGTAAACTTTTGAGTAAATTTAGGGATTGTTATATAACATTTGACATCTCTTATTTTCCTGCAATGCTTCAAAACACACAATATTGCAGAGTGATGGAAACCTTGCCACTGCTGTGGGCCCATACAGAAAGTATTTAAAAAGTGTGAATACACCATTGTCCCATCCAGTGTCCATCAGAGTTACTGACTGCTACTGCATCTCATTGAAAGGCAATTGAATCTCATGCCACAAAGAATGAAAAGCAGACCTTTAATCCAGAATTCAGAAAAGCCACACACAACAGCTCAGTGATGTGTGTTTGACAACTATTCAAATGCTATCAGCAAGTGTTGAACCAAGGGAGCACACAGATGCACATACAGATAAAATAGATTTGCCCCTCTAATTACACTAATTGCTCAAAAATATGAGATGCTAATGACACAAACAGATATATTTACTATTTTAACTGGTGTATAAATACACTGTAAGACTGGTTTTCCTCTATATTTTTCCGTCTTCAAGACATAGTTAGATTCCCTTTGTTATTTCTAT
The DNA here is from genome assembly GCF_052040795.2 of Danio rerio. Taxonomy (NCBI): domain Eukaryota; kingdom Metazoa; phylum Chordata; class Actinopteri; order Cypriniformes; family Danionidae; genus Danio; species Danio rerio. Next base: position 54,420,829 of record NC_141023.1, read on the forward strand.
GTAAAAAAAAAAAAAAAACATTTTAACTTAGATTTAAACTATTTAGATTTGCCTACTGGTAAAAATAAATCATTATAACCATAAATGCAATTGACACAAAGTATTGAGTGTTAGTACAGTATTGAGTATTAGAGGACAAATGTAAGGGTAACCTTACTGGTTTAAATGTTTAAAGTCTGGTGGATTCTGGTGGCAATATTTGAAAGCTTTTTGAAGGTTACAACAGGAGACGGTGAGAGCTTTGGGGTTTGCTCAACCTACAAATCAATATTTTGTCCTTAAAACTTGAAAAACTTGTCCTTTTTGAATCATTGATGACCGTAGTTTTTTTCTTTATTGTATTTCCTGACAAAAAATAAGGTTATAAGTTGAGTTAGATGCTCACAAATGTCTAAAATGTAATGGAAATAAAATGATTGTGGTTGTGTACAACAAAGAAATCATACTACAATGTACATGTCATTTAGAAATTTGAAGAGATTGATAGATTGATAGATAGATTGATTGATTGATTGATTGATTGATTGATTGATTGATTGATTGATTGATTGATTGATTGATTGAGTGTGTTCACAGATGTAAAAGTTCCATGGCAATGTCAACATCAGGAGAAAAAACTGTACCAAAAAGAGTAATCCACAAACAATGTCCAAAGAACGGGCAAAGGTCAGTGCAGGCAGCAAACACTCAAACACAGCAACAAAACACAGGCCAGGAATAGAAAAAAAAAAAAAAAAAAAGAAAAGAAAAAAAACCAACAAATCCTAGAAATTGTACACTACAGTGAAACAAGACTGAGCAAAGATGTGTTTAAAAGTGATTTGTGTACTGTATGTAGTTCTGGTAATACGTCCTCAAGAGCTTTAGCCCTGTGTTTGTATTCAGTGGTGACTTGGAACTGGTGTGCATGTGAAGAACATGGTGGAATATGTTCAGTGGCAGATGTGATGTGTAGAGTGCCCTCTGTTGTGTCTGTTAAGCACTCAACTTGGTAACTCTGCCAGAATGATTGATTGACCGATTGATTGACTGATTGAATGATAAACAAAATGAACATTTAAATGATTGCATACATCTTATGTGTGCAAACAACACCACTGTTTGCACACTGTAAAGACTTTACTTAAAAAAGTGAGCAAACCTGCCTTAAAGTAATAAGTAAATGACCTATGTGCATTTTTATCAACATATAATTAAATAATTTGAATATTTTTGAGTTTCAGTGGGATTACTTACTATTTTGAGTGAAGACAACTTGTCAATTTTAAGACAACACGCTTACAGGCTTATATTACTTTTGGCGAAATATAAAATACATACTGTCCAAGTGAGTCCTGACCAAGCATTCAGATACAGTTCATGACAATTGGAAAGCAGACCACAATTTTCTGTTTCCCCAGCCCAGGTTTATTGTAATTACATCCACATTTTTTCAAAACCTGAAATACGTTTCTCCAGGTACATTTCCACAAGAAGGTGCTGTCAACATTTTTAGGAATCTAAAATTTGTTACAATTTGTTATGTTTTGGTGAGCATTTTAGATACATTTCCTTCTTCTACACATACATGAGAAGGCAGGGCTTAGTACAGATCCCCTAAAACAGCAAACCACTTACCTAAACCCAACCAATAGTGTTTTCAAAAGTAACCTTTACCTTGATTTTCCATTGTTTTAAAAACGCACTTCACCATTTTTGTACTGCACAAAGAACTACATAAACATAATACTTTAAATACCGCATCCCTGTAAATAACATTAGTGTAAAAAGGAACAAAAGCTGCTGATGCCATACTAAAAAGTGTTTAATTTACCTAGAAATTTCAGTCATATGTTTAAATATGTTTTTAAAGCTTCAAAAAACATTTATAATAAAGAACATATTACAATAAGCCTGTCTTATATTTCCCTCTACAAAAGGTAAAAGGCACTGCAAACTCACCAGGCTGCCTTTAGTGGGTCAACGTAATTGCAAGACCACAAGAAACAATTGCTTCTTCCACAATGTACAACAGCCAATTGGAGGCCTGCAGAAAATGTGCACATGCTTGACTGCATCAAACCAGTGCTTTTATGAAGATGACTTGGCATCTAGTCGGTGTGGTGATGGCCAGAGTAAATTTTTTAGGTCACAGGGGCCATGATGTTGTTGCAGCTGAGGTTGATAATGACGGTGACCTCGAGGATTGTGTGAAGACTTAACAAGAACGAGTTTCTAGGGCACCAAATGAAAACAACTTGTCAATAGAAGAATAGGGGGAAGCCAAGCTTACTCATGCTGCGCAACTGTGATTTTCTGGGCCTGTTTCTCATCTTGCTGCAAGTTTTTTTCAGTGGTGGCACCACATGCCAGGCACACCTGATGACCCCAGAGCCTGACTGTTAGCACCACACATGGCCTTTCAAAACTGTGAACCAACGTGATAAACCCACACAAACACACACATCCACACACAGCCATGAAAGGCTGAAAATACACTCGATTCCATCTGAAAATGAAAATATAAGCTTTTAAGTTCCTGTTGGCTATGTGCACAGAGTTAAAATTTGGTAACATTATTAACCATTTTTAACTGTCAAAATAAATACTACACCATTATTTCAGTGCATACTCTATATACACACAGTGCATATATATATATAAATATATATATATATATATATATATATATATATATATATATATATATATATATATATATATATATATATATATATAGACACACACACACACACGCGCACACACACACACACACACACACACACACACACACACACATAAATATAATAATGTGTGTAAAGTGTTTTTAATAAAGAAAAAACATTCATTCATTCATTTTCTTGTCGGCTTAGTCCCTTTATTAATCCGGGGTCGCCACAGAAAAATATACCGCCAACTTATCCAGCAAGTTTTTTTACGTAGTGGATGCCCTTCCAGCCACAACCCATCTCTGGGAAACATCCACACACACACACATTCACACACATACACTATGGACAATTTAGCCTACCCAATTAACCTGTACCGCATGTCTTTGGACTGTGGGGGAAACCGGAGCACCCGGAGGGAACCCACGCGAACGCAGGGAGAACATGCAAACTCCACACAGAAACGCCAACGGAGCCGAGGTTCAAACCAGCGACCCATTGACCTTCTTGCTGTGAGGCGATAGCACTACCTACACTGCGCACACTGCCTCGCCAAAGAAAAAACACTAAGAAGCAAATTACATATTTCTTTACAGAACAACTCACATAAATCAACCATCAGTTAATTTAAGAATTTTTTTAAAAGAAATACTTTTTATTGACTGTATTTATGATTTTATTTTAGGGACAGAAACCCAACCCTTACCGGAAACGTAGCACATTTTGAACGTCAACAGACCCAGTTACAGATTGTATTCATGAGGACACAAGACATGTTTTTGTAAACCACCTTAATAAAGGAAAACTAGGTCAAACATATGCATTATACACATTTTGTCCTCGTAAACTACACAAACAAGTACAACCACACAGACATACCAGTTCAATTCTAAAATACACGTATACAATATTCTGAGCAAATATGTTGCACCAGCAGCTGTGCATCCCAGTGAAATGTCATTAATATTCATAAGAGCTGGACAGTTAGGAATAATATTGTTTCTTCACCTATCAAAAATATTCATGTATGAATCTTGATTGTTGTGTCTGAACCAGGTTTGGGTATTTATGATATTTGCCTGCTTATCCCTCATCATACGTATGGAAATACATATATGTTGCCAGGCAATGTAGAAATCAACGTGACATCTACAGAATGCAGACCATTGTGCAAATAAACAATTATTGCAAGCTTGTTCACTGACAAAACAGCGGATTTGAACAAAGACTGACTACCCTTTCCATTTCCATGGCACTACATCTCTGGGAGTTGCTGTGGCAAAGACTTTGTCACCCAGGAGTCAATAAGAGCTTCACACTAGGGGATAACCGTGCCATTAATCTGTGGCTAATGTACCAGCCTGCTCCGCCATACTGTCCACGGCATGATCCCATTGTATGATTAACACTAAGCGTGGAGAATAAAACAAGCAGACAACAGGACATTAATCTGCAGTGACGTGAGCCCTCTGTGTCTCTGTATGTCAGCTCATGTGTCCTTTAAGGTCACCGAAGACCCCTGGAGAGGGATCAAGATATTCTGCCATAAACTAGCTGTCTGAACACTTCCTATAAATGGGTCATTCCTGTCGTTTGGTGGATTGCATGTGCACATGTAATTGCACCGCAGGAACTTTCTATGAATAGAGATAGCTCATTAAGTAAATATAAAAATAATACAAAAGATTACTTTCAAAGAAGTAAGTAGTAAGTGCCTACAGTAGGAACTGATTTGGGTAACACTTTATTTTTATGGTCCGTTAGATTACTAGTGGACTGTCTGCTTAATTTCTCTAGATACTGCTGCTAAACAGAAATTTAACTGACAATAAGAAACTTTGCAGGTACATGTCAACTTATTGCTCGTTTCCACTGAGTGGTCACCTTTACTAAGGGTAACCTTTTGGTGGGTGTAGTGATAGAAAGAAAGTTTCAGTCAACGTCATTCTCCCTTGAATTAATGTCTACAGTAAAGCTGTTCAGGTCGTTCACATATCATATAAGCACTTACAAAACAAATGCTTTATACACATAAATATTTTTTTATAAATGTTTATTACTAACATTTCTGTGAACATGACTTGATTGTAATTGCAGATCACATATGAACACACAGGGTGAAGCAGTGGCACAGTAGGTAGTGCTGTCACCTCACAGCAAGAAGGTCGCTGGGTCGCTGGTTCGAACCTCGGCTCAGTTGGCGTTTCTGTGTGGAGCTTGCATGTTCTCCCTGCGTTGCGTGGGTTTCCTCCGGGTGATTCGGTTTCCCCCACAGTCTAAAGACATGTGGTACAGGTGAATTGGGTAGGCTAAATTGTCCATAGTGTACGAGTGTGGATGTGTGTGTCTGTGTTTCCCAGAGATGGGTTGTGGCTGGAAGGGCATCCGCTGCATAAAAACGTGCTGGATAAGTTGGCGATTCATTCTGCTGTGGCAACCCTGGATTAATAAAGAGACTAAGCCTACCAGAAAATGAAAGAATGAATGAACACACACAGTCTCTGATATGTTACCAACTACAGAAAAACTACACACAGCATACATTTAGTCCTTATTTAGGTTCGTAAACAACATGCAACATAGCCCACAGTCAGTGCAAACCTCTCATCTGTGTCTGTAATCTTCACCAGCAGTAGGAGTAGGAATGTAATAGGAATGTAAACTCTGTTAGAGAGTAATTCTGTCATTCCAATTTCATAATAGTCCAAAAGGCAATGATAAACACGGCAGTTTGTTCATGATTCAGGTAGCTGAAACAATTTGCTCCTGTCTGTTGTCGGGCTTCTCCTTTGTAAGTGCTTCACTCTCGCGTTTGTCCTTTTCTTTCTGAATGGATCACATGACGGAGACACTTCAATAATCACACACACACGTTCTTATCATCATCCCAAGAAGTTCCTTATATCAAATATAGATGCGATCGCAACCTCCCTTAAGAAAGCGAAAACCGCTCCTACTTTTAGACGGCCTCATAAAAAAACAAAAGGACAGATTTTGTTCTTCTTGGCTTAGTGTCTGTACATCATGACAACGACAAGGTTTGTTTGAACTCGGGTCATCCATCGCTCCTTATTATATGCATAAAGTTTTACAGTGTATTGTCTCAGCTCTGTATAAAAACGTAGCGGTTCCTTTGTTTTCATTCTGGCTAGCTCCACACGACCTCGTGACGTGTCTCATTGTTCAGCTTCAGGTGTTGCTCCAACTTTTGGTACCCTTTTCCTATGTTTGGTACCCTTTCTTGTCTTTGGAACCCTTGTAAAAGGATGCCAAAAAAATTGGTATGGTATGGTTTGGTTCAGTACGCCTTTTGACAGTGGAAACGACCATAAAAGCGTACCGAACCAAACCGTGGCCGCACCGTACCATTTAGTGGAAATGGGGCATTAAACTAATCCTAACCCTAACCTCTACCCTAACCTCAACCTAACAGTCTACTTAGGTTATGATATAATGAGAATTAGTTGGCATATAGATGCAATATAAATTAAATTCAACAAACGGACCATTAAAATAAAGTGTGACCCAAATTTGTGATACCAATCATGTGTTCCCAACTAAACGTTGCATATAATTCTAAATTACAGATTTCATTTAGTTCATGTTATACAAATTTCAGTAAATGTTGTCCTTTTATAAAAAGTAGGCTTTTTGGAAGCTTTTTTTAGTCGACAATGTGGTTGTTTAGATTGCAACGATGCAGTGGATATTTAAAAATATGTTTTTATGAGTTCAGGACTTTCAGCATGTCGGTGGCTTTCAGCCTGTCAGATTGCCCATCTTGACCACTCCTCTGACGGCTCCTAATTCAAAAGTATGGTGGGTCTCTTCATTTTAGTCTACTGTAAAATGTTATTTTTTTAGGCTAAATCTAAAGGCAATATTTTGTTTTTTACTCCTAAGCAAATAGATTTGACTGCAATAATAAATTTTGCTTAATGTAGAATGAAAACTTAGTTGTTTTTCTTTTGACTGATTTAGTTGTCTTTATATTGTTGTTTTCGTAGTATTTTACCCCAACGTGAGCAAAGAAATTGATGTTACATTGTTCCGCCCAAAGATGGTGACAGAGACAGCATAATAAAAAAAATAATAAAAAATTCTAAGCTTAATTTTAAAATGAAAACAAATCATTAGGAAAAATGTAAGTCGATCTCTCTTTTAAATGTTATTATTGCTGTGCCTATGCCATAGTAATCTAGTAGTGATTGATTTGCTTTTTTTTTTTTTCTAGGTTTATTTTTTCCAGAAAAATACAGGGAGATCTCTGTACACTGATGGCATTCCATGTAACATATAGTATTAATAACATATAATAATAATATAATACACCTGCACTAAATGTGCTTGTGAAATGTTTTTTGTACTTAAGTAAAAATACTACTACACTGCTAAAATAATAAAATTATTAGTAAATAATTATACTATTAGGTAAAAGTACAAAGTACTCTTTTTAAAAAGTACTAGCTAGTTACTTTTGAAACAATCTGATTTTCATTATGAAATCACTTTTTTTAAGTGTAAACATGTTTGAATGGTTTAATTGCTTAAATACCAAAGCTACGTATAGGACTTTGCACTAACAAAAGAAGTAAGGTATTTTTTTTTTTCCTTTCATGACAATTAATCTTTTTTAATAGCACTGCCAAAATTACCACAGACTCTATAAGGCCATAGAGACAGTTTTTGTCCATTTTAAACAATATTTTCAAGCTTTGAAAGGTTTAATTAAAATATATGATGAAAATATTTACAGTTTTTCTCAGTCGCTTTGGTGTGTTTCCCACAACACAAGTGCATTTCTGCACAACAGTTAATGCATTTCTCAAAGCAATTAGTACAAACTGCAAAACCTAGCTGATAACCTGCAAAAGCGTGCACATGCTCAAAATGGATAGTTCATTCCTCAAAAGCAAGTATTCATGTCAATCAAAGTGTCAGTATCATCAAAATGAAAAGTGCTGACACCATTGTTTATGAACAAGATAATCAAATTACTTAGTCATGTTTTCATTGACAGTTTACTCTGGACGTTTTTTTCAATGCAAAAAAAATCTGATGTTAGTGACACTTCCTGAAAATGCTCAAGACAGCACCATATACTGTTTGCACAGCCATTTGAAAACTACAGTAATGTTGGACATCACTGGATTTAGTAAGGTATCTGAGTACAAGACACTGAATATGTATGTTTCACATGTTTACTGCATTTGCTCTTTGCATTTCTAATTTATTCACAGCATTGTGCAAAAGAATAAACACACCCTTATTTACAACAAACAGAAACTTCCTTTGGGTAGAGCAGTGCACAACTGTATACAATATTGCAGAACATATTGGAACTGAACCTACAACACAGGTCTGTAAATCATTCATGAAATTGTTCAATTTAGAAGACATTTTCAGAAAAATAAAGATAAATGTTTTTTAAATAAAATTTGCTAGACAGATTTTGACAACTAGTTCAACATTTTTGTATGTAATGACTCAAGTAATGAAATGAGGACTATTAGTTTAGTTTTGCTAGTTCATTTTGACTGACATGAAATAAGCAAATGATAATGTTATAAATAGCAGAGAGTTATATGAAAACAATTGATGCATGTCCAAAAGCATCTGCAATTTGTTGGAAGAAATGAGAAACTGCTACCATGATGTGCACAAATGACTAATTGTTTTGAGAAATACATTAACTGTTGTGCAAAGGTAAATAGTGTTGTAAGAAATGCATCAAAGCGACTAAGAAAAACTGTAAATGTAGCCTATAATTTACATATTTTACCCTATTTTTCTTTACAATATGGCAAATTGTTTCTTAAATAGCTGTACATCACATGGACATTTTGTTTTACACTTGATGTTAAACTGAAACAATTTTACAAAAAAAGACATGTACACGGTCAGTGATAAAATAATACAGTTTTTCTCAGTCGCTTTGGTGCATTTCTCACAACACTAGTGCATTTCTGCACAACAGTTAATGCATTTCTCAAAACAATTAGTACAAACTGCAAAACCTAGCTGATAACCTGCAAAAGCATGTCACATTCTCAAAATGGATAGTTCATTCCTCAAAAGCAAGTATTCATGTCAATCAAAGTGTCAGTATCATCAAAATGAAAAGTGCTGACACCATTGTTTATGAACAAGATCGTCAAATGGCTTAGTCATGTTTTCATTATGAGTTTACTCTGGACATTTTTTCAATGCAAAAAAGTCAGATTTTTGGTGACACTTCCTGAAAATGCTCAAGTCAGCACTATATACTATTTGCACAGCCATTTGAAAACTACAGTAAAGTTGGACATCACTGCATTTACTGAGGTATCTTAGTACAAGACACTGAATATGTATGTTTCACATTTTTACTTTGCATTTTCTCTTTACAATCCTAATTTATTCACAGCATTGTGCAAAAGAATAAACACACCCTTATTTACAACAAACATAAACTACCTTTGGGTTGAACTGTGCACAACTGTAAACAATATTGCAGAACATATTGGACCTGAACCTACAACACAACACACACAGGTCCGTAAATCATTCATCAAATCGTTCAATTTTAAAGACATTTTCAGGAAAATAAAGTTTTATTATTATTATTATTTTTAATAAAATTTGCTTGACCGATTTTTACATCTAGTTCAACATTTTTGTGTGTAATGACTCAAGTAGTGAAATAAGGACTGTTAGTTTTATATGGAATGACTAGTCAGCATTTTACAAGTTTAGTTCATTTTGACTGACATGACATAAGCAAGTGATAATGTTATTAATACCCGAGAGTTGAATGAAAGCAATTGATGCATGTCCGAAAGCATTTGCAATTTGTTGAAAGGAATGAGAAACTTCTACTAGGATGTGCATGAATGACAAATTGTTTTGAGAAATGCATGACCTGTTGTGCAAATGTAAATAGTGTTGTGAGAAATGCACCAAAGCGACAAAAACTATAAAAAAGAGAAAAAACTATAAAAAAAATGACTTTGTTTTACTTGAGGTATTTGAAATATGACAACACAACAAATTACTTTAACCTGTAATGCCTGTAATGCTTTAAGACAGATCACAATACAGATATTTTGTATAAATCACACCTCATAACATTTCTAGTATAATTCTTTTGTTGTAAAGAAATAAAAAAGTTCCACCTTTGCTAAAAGTAAGTTTCACTTCACTATACAGCCAAATAAGAAATCTGTTAGCATTGTCATCGATCATGCATTGATCTAATTCTAAATACTGGATAGTTTTTTGACTAAATTTAGTCAGAGCAAAGATAAATACTCTGTACAAGACTTTTGGCCAGCGGAGAAATTTAAATGGTCGTGCCCAACTGAGTCTGGTTCTCTTAAGGTTTTTTTTCTTCACTCTCCTATCAGGTGAAGTTTTTTTTCCCTCTCCGCTGTCGCCACTGGCTCGCATGGTTCAGGATTGGTAGAGCTACGCATCGATGAATTTGCTCTTCAGTGTTTGAACTCTCAGTAATGATTTTAAATCACACTGAACTGAGCTAAACTGAACTGAACTGAACTTAAACACTAAAAACTAAACTACACTGTTCCAGTTACTCTAACCATTTATGTGAAGCTGCTTTGACACAATCTACATTGTAAAAGCGCTATACAAATAAAGCTGAATTGAATTGAATAAATAATGTCTACTTTAATAGTGAAGAGATCGCGATTGCGTACAGTCTGAGCACAGACGCGATGATGATGAGATGAATTGCAGTTCATTTGAAAAGCCCATTTAAGAGCTCTTAAATGTTTTAGCGATTAGTGTACATCACTGCACTCTCATGTTAAAATAAAGCACTAGGAGGAAGCCCGCGTACCACAGTTTGAGAACCACTGCTCTACATAATGCAGGATTATCATTCAAATACTACTTATAAAGTGACATTTGTGAATTAGCAACAGTTTCTGTTGTTCTGATGTCAGATGCAGATGTGAATGAATGGTGGAAAAATGTAATTCCTCATACAATAGGGTTTTAAGACTCTCTGTGTTTGATTTTATTTTTATACACACAATTATGCCACCAAACTGTTGCATAAACACAATAACACACATCTAGCAATGCTATATGGCTGTATATTGTCACTAGTGGGACACTAAGGCACTCAGCCTATATATCTATATAATTTGCACAGTCCAGACAATGGAAATCTCCTTAAATAAGAATGGATAGTTATTGCCAGTGAATGCTTTTTTTTCACCACCATGCGCCACAATGATAGTTAAAAAATGAAAGTGTCAATTGATACAGAAGTGCACGATTTGACCTCCTCTATTCTTGTATATTATGATGTTTGCAGTTATAGAGTTTATAGCTATTGCCTTTGGCACTTACCCTTCACACAACGAGAGCAATACAGTCAAAGAGCAGACAACACACTAGTGTCATAAATGAAAACGCTGAGGAGGAGCTTTGAGGTTCCCACTCTTTCACGTTCAGCTGACAGATGATATTTGAGTGCCTTGCGCTGTTGACATTTCCAAAGGCAAGTGTTGGAGATGCCACAGTGAAAAGCCTGATGGCTAAAGAGTAATTCACTCCTCTTACATCAGAATAGGAGGCAATCGATTGAACGGTCAGGTAAAAGTATGATTGCTACTGACCCTTGGAATTGAGGTGAAGCTCTATATGCTAACACCGCCTCTTCGTTGTATATCGAAATGCGCAGCACTGCAAGAAAGCGCACACTTCGGCCGAGCAAATTTTCCAATACGGTGAGCCATTTGATACGATTACCCTAAGTAGCTTTTAATTCGACAAACATAAACTGTACTGCTATTGTAAAGAGGGTGCAAATTACAGTATGAGAGAGTGTTATTAGACTTCAAAAACGGCATCCATGTGGCAGAATGGGTCTGTCACGAGTGAAACGCACTTCTCATATCAGCCAGGAACGCATAAACAAGCATGACACTTGGGGCTGGCAATCCAAAAAACTCTGACTGACAGTGCTCTGTCGTTTGGATTAGAGACATTCATTTCTTCCTGAACTCAATTACATTTTACAAAGGCTGACATCCCCAGTTAATTGCAGCCTTTCCACATGAGGGAATTATTTGCACTTCTATATTCCCTGCCCCATGTGTGTGTGTGTGTTCAATTCCGGCTGCGGAGTGAGTCCCCGTCTCCTATTTGAAAAATATTACAAATGACTTTGATTTCAAAACACTCGTGGAGCCCGAGAGGAGGAGCTCTGTTTAAATAGTTTTGGAGAGTGCTGTGGAAATTATTTTGATGACATTTAGCAGCTGGACTAGATGATCCCGTCTCTCTTTTTCTCTCTGTCTCTGCAACCTCTCCAGTTGGATCCCCGGTGACAGGATGATAAAAATAAAACAGTGAAAGGGAAAGGTGTGCTGAGAGTTTTGAATACAAAAAGGAGGGAGCTGGAAGCATCACCTCTGGCATTTTAGTAATGTAGAGAACTGCTGGGAAGTGCCTGAGAGGAGCGCTGAGATTGGAAATGATTGGGGTTGAGTTTTACATTGATTGGTTTATTTTGGTCATTGCTGGAGTCTTACTGGTGACTTGGACTGTATATGTATGTATGTACTGTATGACAGACAGACAGATAGACAGATAGAGATAGATAGATAGATAGATAGATAGATAGATAGATAGATAGATAGATAGATAGATAGATAGATAGATAGATAGATAGATAGATAGATAGATAGATAGATAGATAGATAGATAGATAGAGAGAGAGAGAGGGAGAGAGAGAGAGAGAGAGAGAGAGAGACAGACAGACAGACAGACAGACAGACATGACAGACAGACAGACAGACAGACAGACAGACAGACAGACAGACAGACAGACAGACAGACAGACAGACAGACAGACAGACAGACAGACAGACAGACAGACAGATAGACAGATAGATAGATAGATAGATAGATAGATAGATAGATAGATAGATAGATAGATAGATAGATAGATAGATAGATAGATAGATAGATAGATAGATAGATAGATAGATGAATAATTAATTAATACAATCTAGAAATAAAAAGTCATCTAAATAGGATTACCCTTTGTTTATGTACTATATTCATTAGTTATTTATAATTAAGTAATTTAATTATCTATATAAGTGATCTATATAATACTGATAGAAAAAATTATCTTTAAAGATGTTTAAATTAAGGGCTTTGCAATGAGTATTACTAATCCAAAATGGCCAAACTTTATTTTAAGGTGAGTTACTGTCAGGTGTCTGGTTTCCTCATCATGTGCTTTTGTTGTATCATGTGATTCTATTGTCACGCACCTTATACATTTTTTTCTTAGTTCCACCTGTGTTCACATGCCTGTTTTGTCATAAGTTAATCATAACTTGGGTATTTAAATTCCCGAGTTTAAGTATCAATCTGGTTTCGTAGTGTCAAATTCATTGTTATTGGTGTTTCAAGAGTTTGTAAATACATTAGAAGATATTTTTGATAATGCCCGTTTCCTGTGCAATAGTGGAGAGCACACCTGTTACAGTGTAATTATTAATTTGGCTACTATGTATTGGTAACTATATGTACTTATACTATATGGTTGGGTTTGTGAGAAAGTTTTAGATTTAGTTACATAGAAATATGTATAGCTCATTGTCATTTCTATAATGGATACTATAGTGTTACTTCAAATTTAGCTTTAATTGATTTAAAGTAGGTAGTTTACTAAATGTATATTAATAATTCTATTAATAGAATATGAATCCATATTCAAGGTTTTTTTGGCATTAAGGAAAAAATATTAATTATTTGGCCTATACTCTAATATATATATATATATATATATATATATATATATATATATATATATATATATATATATATATATATATATATATATATATATATATATATATATATATATATATACATACATATATATATATATTTTTTTTTTTTTTATTATGATATATAATTAAAAAAAATATTTTTTTTCAAAAATATAAATTTTGAGCTTGAACACTATTTTTATGTGATGTTTATTGCCATACTATTGAAAGCAGTAGCAAAAATAGCTAACAGTTTTAAAATGAAGTCTATGCAAACCATCAGTCACTTAGCCCATGCACTTTTAATAATGTACCATTAGTTTTGTATGTATTCAGTTGTTATACTGGTATTTAAATTAATAATAATTAAATGTTTTGGTTACGTAATGTTAGGTGAAGGTGGTCAAACTGTTTGTCAGTAAACTGTCACATTATGTGCAGTTTGGAGAGTTTAATGTCTCATTATGTGCAGTTAGTAACTGTAAGACAGTTAGTAAGAGTGTAAGGTTTTGTGGTTCTGGGTCACCTAGTTAACCCTACAGCAACCATGTTCCGGGAGATCCACCCTCCAACAGAGTACAGCTGCAACCTTGATTAAACACACTTTAAAAGACTATACTGTCTTTAATTACCAAATACTCCTTCAGAATCAACTTAGTTGTGTTTAGGGTTGGAGCTAAACTTTGCAAGAAGAAACAGGATTGAGCACCCCATACATACGCAACACTGGCTCATTGTGGATATGTATCCAGGGCTACATTTCTGGAGACCTACTGAAGCTAAGCAGGGCTGAGCCTGGTCAGAACCTGGATGAGAGAACACATGGAAAAGCTAGGTTGTGCGGGAAGTGGTGTTAGTGAGGCCAGCAGGGGGCGCCTAACCTGCAGTCTGTGTGGGTCCTAATGCCCTAGTATAGTAACGGGGACTCTATACTGCTCAGTGAGCACCGCCTTTCGAATGAGATGTTAAACCGAGGTCTTGACTCTGTGGTGGTTAAAAATCCCTTCGAAAAAAAGAGAAGGGGTTTCACCCCGGCATCCTGGCCAAATTTGCTCATGGGCCTCAGTCCGTCATGGCCATAACCCTCCTCATATCATAATTGGCTTCATTACTCTGTCTCTGGTGGATGCTGCACACTTGGTAGTGGATGAGGAGATCTTTTTGTAATTATAATTTAAAAATTAATAATTTAATAATACATTTATAACACAGGTAAGTTCAGTGTTGAGTACACTAGTCAAGCAGAACCTGCTTTTGCCTTTTATCCGCTGGTTGACAGTCTGTACGTTTTAAACTAAATCAGATTTGTTGACGCTATTTAAATCCAAAACACAATTAATATTCCAGCTCTTGTTATGACAGGTTGAGATGGTCAGCTCAACCTAACATAGCCCCCCTCACTGTTATTGTCATACGCATTAGGTGGCTAAAACCCAGTGGATTAGGATGATCTCTCAGGATAACAATAATACGGGCGTAAGTCAACTAACAGACGAACAGATCCCCATGCCACAGATCTATCACAACACCTTCCTCCACATCTGCTAGTTTCTCACCTCTGTTTTTCCTCCAGAGGTTATCAATGACATCACCGACGCTTTATCCTCTCTCTTCCCATTAATGCCATTGTTTGTGCAATCTCAATCCAAAAGCAGACTCACAAAACAACATGAGCGCAGATGGCTTACAAACACAGACCCTGTTTTTTACACTTTCCTCCGCCTGTTTCGAGCGTTTACAAAGCACCAGCGTACATAAGGGAGCTATGTCGTAAGTATAAAGCCCAGAGCAAATCACTTAACCTAAATAGGTTCAAGAAGTGCTCCCTATGATTAGATGCAGACCGGAGAATTGTATTGCTGGCCAATATGGCGTAGCGGAGCTCTACATGCTGGTTGAATGGTGAGTTGAATTGGATATGAGCACATCTGTTAAGCCCCAATAAACTCATTGTGCCCCTTTAACAATCCAGTGCCATAGTTAGCAGATGCGTTTCATGTGCTGTAAGCCGCTGCGTTTGGCTTTATCAGCAGCTGTGGTAGAAATTCATCGTCGCCGATGTGTCATGCTAATAAAAGGATGGTGTGTCAGAGCTTTTCAGGTCCTGTAGGCGCTTTGAACGAATGGACTTCCCAGCAGTCTATGGCACTCTTGTTATTAAACAGGGCAATCTCTCAGACTGACTTGTTCCACTGGGACTTTGGCTTCTACTGTACATTGAAGGGCCACAAGCTGTTTTCTGTGCCAATACACAGACGTGCATGTTTTTATGCAGGTTTTATATTCACTCTGTTTACAATGTTTTACGAATATTTTTTTTATGATGCATTTAAAGAAAAAATCTACATGTATTAATTTTCAATCCAAATTACTTCAAATCAAAAACAATATTTAGCTACACTGAATGAAAATGTTGTAAATACTGATTATATATATATATATATATATATATATATTTTTTTTTTAGGTCTGATCCATACCTGTCAACCCTCTCGTTTTTCCCAGAATTCTCCTTTATTTTACAGTTCTATCCCGCTATCATCCTGTAAAGGTATTTTACAGTATTTCTTCCATATTTTAAGTCTTTCTCTGCCGAGCAGCCAAGCCTCCCTATACTCAACCCATACCCAACCCAACGCTGAACCACCAGGGGTTGCCCCTTACTCTAAAACATGAGCGTTCTGTGCTTTCGCTTTGTTTAGGAATGAAAACACTTATAAATAAATATAAAAAATGGCGCGATTCCCTTTCCTTTTAAATACTGGTGCCGTCGCCCATACTATACAATCCTCAAACAGTCATTTAATGGTGGATGACTGTCAGCTGACGTACTCCATAGTGATAAACAGATGCTGTTTTCCAAACGGATTCTGTACACTCAATTTGAAGCGGAGAGAAAGTCTGGCTTTTGGCTGCCTGTTTAAACCGACATATACACATAATTATTAATAATAACAAATAAAGATGTAGATCGTGGTGGGGTTTTTTTCCAAACAAAACAAATTTTGTCTTAAATCAGCATTAAAAGTTGGGAAAGCAGTTGAATGCTTTCATTATAACGTTAGATGTGTGCGTTTTAAGTGACACCTCCTATTTAATGTAATAAAAAAATAAAAAAAAAAAACTTAATAAATGAGAGATTCATTCGTTGCTCTTTAATCAGAATGTGTAAGTTATACAGAAGAGAAAAGTCTAATGAGATTGATAGCTTGATTCTATTTCATAATAATAGCTATTAATTTAATTTTTTTTGGGTTGGGTGAATCCCTTATTATGGTGGGCATATCCCTTATTTTCACATCCCAATGTTGACAGGTATGGTTTGATCTTTAAAAACAGATTTCAACAGGGATGCAGTACTTTGAAAATTTGGTTCCACTTTATGGTTCTTTATAACTGTGAATGTTCATGGCAATTTCATTTGTAAGTAGTGTGTAATTCGTGTATGTATAAGGTACATTATCTACATGTGTAAAACTGGTACTGTGTGTATAGTATGTACAGTGGGTGACACTTCAAAAGGAGCATTACCACCGCATGTGGTGCCGTTGCGACACAAAGGCATTAAGAACATGCTTTTAGGTGCAACCGCCGTTTGCGACTGGGGGATGCAAATAGACAGAAATAAACATTAGCTGTAAATACCCTGCTACTTGTAAATGAAGATGAAATAATGAAACCAAGCATTATAATTTCTTCATTAATCAAAAAAAAAAAAAATATATATATATATATATAAAATAAACGTAACGTTGCAGCAGGATGAAATCCTGAAAGTTTATTTTTAATAATTTTGTTTCATTTTAGTTTTCAAAATGTCAATGTTCTCCAAATTAAAATAGTTTTTTTTTTACTTTTTTATTTATAGCTCAGTATCTTTTGTCTTTTAATTTCAATTTTATTTACCTTGCATAAGCGTGTGAAATGTAATGTGTGAATAAATGTATATAAAAAGGAAAACAAAGTAAAAAGTAATTCATCAAAATTAGCTATATTAAAATAAGTAAAAATGTTTAAAAGTACGTTGGTATTTTCAGATGTATTTTGTAACAACAATCCCTTTTCCACTTTTCCACATTATTTAATACTGACATTATCAGTTTGAAATATATATTGAAATTGTATGCAAATCATGATGATTCTTGTGTGCATGTCATGCATTTGTGAATAGTGAATTATAAATGTACTACCATTAATTTAGGTTTAATTCAGTGTACCTGCATGGTAACTCCTCAGGAACTGTTGATTGATATAAAGTGTACATTTTACATCTATAACTATATACTGAAAAATTCAATTCATGTTTATTTGTATAGCCCTTTTACAATGTAGATTTTGTCAAAGCAGCTTAACATAAAAGATGTAGTTAATTGAAACTGTGTCAATCAAGTTTTCAGAGTTTAAGTTCAGTTTAGTTCATTGTGGTTAAATTTTACTGCTAGAATTTCAAACACTGAAGAATTGAATTGAATTAAATAATTTTTTTCTTCATACAAATTGCATAAACAATTGGAGAATACTAAAGAGTTTTAGAATACTAAAACTGCAAGGAAATGTTTTGCCCCCCATTTTTTACAAATTGCAGTTCTGAAGCCATCTTTTGTTCATGCTGACAAACTCCCACACGCCGTCGTCTTGCTTCCACTTGTAAAAAATTTACTAAAGTGTGTGTGTCTGCTGGTAATGTTACATTTTAAAGTAAAATACAGATCCCAATTAAGTGTAATATCTTATATCACTAGTTTCGACAATGTTTGAAAACATATACTATAAATCAAAATTATCAAAAAACTATAACTCTAAGAATAATAAGTTGGCATAGAATGTTATTCAAATTGCATTATGGGACCTTGATCTCTGATCTGACAAATTATATTAAAGTATAGTTTTAAAAATGCTATTTGCAACAATGCCAAATTATGACGGATAAATATTACATTTTTGGTCACACTTTAAACGAGTATCATACTAAATCTCAACTTTATTAGAACTTTAACTGTAATTTGTTATCTATCTAATTAAACTTAAGCATTATCCTTTTAAATGTGTAATTACAAATGTCCTTGAATATGACATGTAATAAATTATATTAAAGTATATTTTACATAATTGTTAGTACATTTGGCAGTAAACTTTAGCCATATTTCAAAGAATATAAAATTATTGAATTACTAACAAACATGCACTTACATCCTATTAAAGTGGCTGAAAAATCCATATTGTGTTTAGTCCATTAATATTTTCATTTAAAGCCTAAATCAACTTGCAAATAAGTATCAGAAAACATTAAAATAACATTGAAGAATATTATTTCAGTATTATTCAAAGTATGTAACAACAAGGTACAAAGTAACTATTATTATTGAAGCTATTTTAGTGAGCCATTTCTTCTGAAAAAGACAAGTAACCGATTATGTAATTACAACCCAATCAGAGCAGCATTTCTCTGCCTCTAAAGAAAATGAAGGTTTTTGAATGAATAAATCTTGATTATGGTTACATAATCAAATCAATTTATCTTGAACAGATACAGTCCATTTACACTAAATACATCTAAACCAGAAGATGACTTAGATGGATAGCAATGAACTATGGAGTTTAACTGAAAATATCACTATAAAAAGATGCAAATTGCTGCAGTGGGATCAGACTTTCAGGACTACATATGGAAGAGAAGAGTTTTTAATTGCCTAAAATGATCACTTGATTATTTGTCCTCATTAGCAGACCTGCATGGCCAACAGTATGAAATTAAAAACAATGATATATTGTTAATGCACAAATACCATTAATTGTTAGAAAAAAAGCAGCTTGACTGCCCTGCTATAAATAATAGATGATGTAACTGAAAAATGTAGAGAACACTGCGATTGCATTTTACATATTGAATAAAACTGTAAACAACAATCCCTACTATAATTATAAACACATTTATAAAGCAATGCACAAAGTACGACAAACTATCCTTGAAATATATAATTTAATGGCGAGTTCAACAAATCGTTTTAGAGATTTCACAATACATTGTTAATTAAGATAGTACGGGGTCTTAAATGAACGGCCTGGCTTTGCAAAAATTCAGCCGAGTGAACAGACTTTGCATAAATGCACCAAAGTTTATTTCCTTTGTTTTCCACAGCATTTTCTTGCTTTTTTAAACTAATTTAAAATAAGCTGAATCAATACAAATATTGAGGCTTTTTGAGACAACTAAATTTATTTTGTTTACTCCACCTAAATTAGTAAAAACACTTGATTTGTGTTAGAACAAGATGGCATTAAGTTGCTCTTAGGTAACAAATCAGTTTGTTTAGCCCACAAAACCGAAACTAAACCAAAAAAGAAAATCACAAAAAAAGTCAAGTAATAAGTTGGTGACTATTGAAATTTGAGATGATTTGTAGATTTGACCTTTCTTCTGGGGGAAAAAAAGCTATTTTGGGAACATGACCTGCTTAAGCACACTGCCAGCCGAATGTTAGATAGATTTCAATTTTTTTATTAAAATCATTATATTAAAATATGTGATATGCCTGGATAAGTGAAGAAGCATTTTTGATCGAGAAAAAGACACATTTTGTAATCAATATAATATTATGGTATTTGTTGTGTCAGGGCAACATTGTGCAGTTAGACCACTTTTGTAAAAAGAATAACATCTTATGGATGGAGAGTGCAGAAATGTATAGTTACATTTAAATGTATATATTTCTTGCTTTTACTGTATATTACTACTCACATGAAGTGGATGTTTGGGATGGATAGAACAAGATTGAGCAGTTAGGCTCATTACTTCTGACAGTGAGCTTGAAGAGTCACATTAGCTCTGTTTCCATTTAAAGAATGTAAATTAAACTTGCAAAAAGTCACAGTTATACACAATTTATTTTTAACCCTGATTAAACTGATTGAGTCCTTCCGGCTTGTTTGAAACCTACAGGTATGTTAAAGCAAGGTTGGAAATAAACTCTGTGGCCCTCCAGGAACTGCATTTAATGTGCATCTGGATTCAGTCCACTTGATGGTCATGGACACACAGAGATACAGTGTACCAGGATACAAATGTTCATCTAAAGGAGAGTGCCCAGACTCTGTCCTGGAGGGCTGGTGTCCTTCAAAGTTTAGTTCCAGGGTTTTATTGCCAACCTGACAATACATTTACAGTATGCTAGTTAGAGCTTAAGTAGTTGTTTCATGTGTGCCTAATTGGGGTTTGAGCTATACTCTGCAGGACAAAACTGCTTTGAGGTTACAGTGAATGTGAATCATTGGTAAATAGGTGCATTCAATCGGTACCCCACAGGAACAAACAATACACCATTTATGGCTAGTTTTTGATGAAATATTACTTATCTTGTTTTCACACTAAAAGTTTTTCTAATGTATTTATTGTTTGTTTGTATACTCATTTCACATAAAATATTATACAGAAAACCTTGGTGTTTTAGTGCCGTAATAGCTGTTTTTGCTCTGAGGCAACAAACCAAAATCAGTTGGGCAAGGCTAGGGGGGCACATTTTATGATTGATTTATTATAAGTAACCCCCAAGCACCCAAAAATTAGGGTGACAATTTTTTTTTTCCCCTAAAACTAAAATTAATGCCATAGAGAGTTTAGGAACTCTGTGAAATCCTGCATTGTATACAGTGTTGACATTGGCTGATTACTTATTTGCATTAACAGAAAGTTAAGTGGGAACCTATTGAAGTGGCTGGTGAGTGTATGCATTTCATAACTAAACAAGAACACAACAGCAATGACACTATTTCACTTCAACAGCCTGAGAGTGAGCGAGTGTGAATGAGTACATCCATATGAGTAAATCTGAAGGGTAATGAGAGCATTAGTTGCTAAGGTTAATGCCCGCCATCAAACTTTAATTAGCTAAATTACAGGAAATGATAACCGAATTAAAAAAACGCCAAACTCTTACACACATCACTTCAAGATGGGAAGGAGGGTCTAATGAGACCACACCAAATAAAACCTTTAAAAACCCACAAAGCAACTGATTGGATTTGTGCCACCGGAGCTGCCCTGCGGCTTGGCATTAAACTGTGAGGTTATAGACTCCACCAGCAATGAGTGAACTTGAACAGGATGTTAGCTCAGATTGACGTCAATAAATGCCGCATGTTCTGTTGGCTTTGCAACTGTAAAATCTTTTTGTGTGTGTGTGTGTGTGTGTGTGTGTGTATGCATGTATATATATATATATATATATATATATATATATATATATATATATATATATATATATATATATATATATATATATATATATATATTATTTTTTATTTTATTTATTTATTTATTTTTATTTACTTAAGCCAGACTCTAGTGATGGGAAGTATGGATAAACAAATCTTCTTTTTTCTTTTCTTTTGCCATGTCGTTCAATTTGCCAAAATATTACGAATTATTAACAACGTTAAGTTGTTTATTTAACCATATGATTAAGTTAAAAACATTTGGTGCTTTTGGTTATTTTAATTGGTATTTGGTTTAATAATTCAACCAGTTAGGTTAAATTTTAGAATTTCAACAATCATCTGATTCAACTGAGACAGAACAGCTGTATTACTGTGAGTGCATAATGTTGTATTTTGCATTATAAAGGTTGTTTAAGCTATAACACAACATTATAGTTTTTTTTTTTATTTTTAGCAAATTACTTAGTGTCGTGATTTTTATATTTGTTTCACCAGCATGTGTGATCTATTGATGAAACAAACATGCGCTTTATAGCAGATCTATATAAAATGGACCAAAATGCCTTATGTGCCTCCTATGTTCATCTAGACATTTTTTTTTAAGGGCGTGGGGGTGGGGGGTGGGGGGGATGATACACATATTTGAGATATTCAGCCGTCATTATCGCCTTTACTGTAGGTGTCGCATCCAGTCTTGGTAAAGGTATGCTACCTTTCATTAAAAAACTGTCCTTTCACTAGGAAACTATATTGTAACATCTAAATACTAAAAAAATAGACTCTTAAATATACTACATTTTATTTAGGAAGTTGATGGTTTTCCCAACAGAGAATTAAAATAGTGGTTATTATTAGCCACTAGAGGGTGCTGACTTGTACACAACTAGCCAAAACTTTGCTGACACTACAAACAAGTCATAATTAGAATGCCATAAGTAAGAGAAAATAATCATTCATTGTTTGCCTGGGTCTTTTGTCTATGATTTTTGAGTCGTTCAATCGATCGTTCGTTTGTTCGTTCGTTTGTTTGTTAATTCACTAATGTGACACTGACAGTCCCATGTAAGCTTAGCCAATCCACACAGTCTGAACGACAATAATGACACACCAAACACAGACATGCATGAAATATCACCCATAGTTTGATTCTTAGCTTGATTGCTCAATAATAAACCAAAAAAAAAATAAAACTGTTTTGACATTTATCGCACTGGTTTGAAGAAGTCACACTGATTGCTTCATCAAATTCTGTGCTCCTATTGGTTCTTGGTTTTAACACTCATTGTAGATAAAGTCACACTGCAGGAAAGTGTCTGCAACCTTCTGTCACTGAGAGAACTTTATCAGAGGGAAAATTGGCGAACATGTCAAACCAACGATTAAAGACCACAGACCACAGATTTTAGCTAAGTATTACAGGAATCTTTAAAGATTTCCCAAAGTTGTCTAAAATGACCAAATTGCTGTCTGAAATCAGTGTCAGCAGGGATTAAGTTGCTAAAGCTCAAAGCGGTGGTCCAGAGTGTACTTTTAAGGCTTGGCTGTGTTTATAAAATGCAAAGCATTGTGTACTCATGCTTCATCTGTTCAAAAAAAAAAAAAGAAAAAAAAAAACATGTTATTGTTTTATATACCTTATTTTAATTGTATACTGCGACACAGCTATCATGAAAACAACTGCTATATTTCCTAGTTCCTCTAAAAGTCCCAACCTCAAGAGACTTTAATTGGTCAGCTAATATAATGTGCTGTAATCCGCGGATCAGCTTTACGTCACAAGAAAAAGTGCCACACCCCTACAAAAATGTGCTTTTGCGTTGTGTAAACAGTCGGTCAGTGTAGCTTTTAGTCGTATCAGTTTTAGCCTGAATCAGACAGAAAAGGAAGAGGACACAGTTGAACTTCATGCCTTCTCTCTAAAATAAAATCTAACACGTGTTTTTCATATATATATGGAATAAGCATGTGTAAGTAATATGAAATGTTTGCATATATTTGCGAATTTGTGAGTTTTATATTGCAGAAAAAGAGCGGCTGCATGGAGAGACACTGCAGCGCTGTTGAAGATTGTGGGTGTTTACAGCAGTTTGACGGATAAATATAAATTTGTAGCAAAATTGTTAACAGTTCTAAACAGAATTTTCCATTGTTTCCATCCTTGTTTCCATCTTTGCTTCAACATGCCATTAAGGCAAGAAACTGTGCATGTAATAGATACATTTTAACAAATGAAAATACTTACAGGTTGTCATTTGGAAGCCCAAATACAGAAACAGAAGAAGCTCTGTGAAAAAAGCAGTGTTTGGACGGAATTTTAGCTTTCTCTGCAATAGCATTACAGCACATCCGATCATGCCTCTTTGCTGTATAGGTTGTAAGTGCGTAATGAATGCACATAACCTAAAGCGCTTTCAGGTTTAAAAAAAAAAAAGTGTAGTCCCCAAACTTAATTCGCTGTGGGTTCTGCTCTACTGACTAAAAGCCAATGTCCCACATTGCATTAAACTTTAAGCGTCTTCCAGTCGGAGATGTTGTTTGCTTACACATCTGCATTACACATTAAAAGTTTAATGTGTAAATTACACATTAAATTTCAAATATGATAATGTAGTGGACCACCCCTTTAAAGTTGGGTTTTATACCTGTAGGCTTCAAATACATAATTGGAATCAAATACATGATTGAGACCAGATGTAAAGTTGTAACAATGTGTTTGCCTATTAAAAAAGCTCTATAATCACATATATTTTCAGTTTAGTTATATTAACTTGTTTGCTCTTGCTTGTTGTAGTTTTTTTTTTTTTTTTTTTAGAAGCAAAAAATAATGCTTTTTCATTGCAACTACTGTCAAGTCTTAAATTGAATAACAGATTGCAGACAATATTCATGTACTGTATCCGTGATTGAATCAATATAGCTGTACAGTAAAAGTGATTCTTAAATTAGGATGAATTCTTCTGTTTGCTTTTAGACCCAATATAAGAAAAGCATGCCATTTTTAAAAGCTATCATGAAGCTGTTTTAAGATAATTAGACTCGTAATTAGGCATCGCTTGGACAGAGGTATTATTGGTAAACCTAGTTAAGTTTTCTTAGTTCATGAAATCATACCAAATACAATTATCTTACACTGGTAGATCATTTGATCGTTTCTAGTCTAGATCTTCTTTAATTTATTTCTTATATGTAAATGGATATTTTTCTGAAGTGTGACCTCAAAGTCTAAAAGAAAAAAAGTCCATATTTTAGCTTGTTTTCCTCTCAGAACTGAGGATAAGTAGATCTGTGGCATGTGGTGGGAACGACTGTTTCAAACGAGTACCAGATGACAAAACGACAGATTTACTGTTGCAACAGAAATACTTTGCCATGTTTCATGTGGACTGGAGTTGATCTGGCATCTTTTCCACCACTTGGTGTGTGTCAGGACCGCCCCGTAATGCTCCGCCACGAGCCATGATGACTAAACATACATGCAAAGGCCTACGGGAGTCTCCTGGTGGCGAAAAACCTACCCCTAAATTGTCCAGAATCCAAATAAAAAATGTCAAGAAGCATGTTATTATCGCAGGAGGGCAACGGGACACAAGGCAGAGGCGCTACGTGTCACCTGGAAACCATGGCAACATTCTCATCTGTTGACTTCTGTGCATTCGGTGGCTGCCACCAGGCAACCCCCCAAAACGTCGTTTTGTAGGACTTATTCTTCCCTGCATCTATTTGCATACCTGTGGCAGCCACAGCAGCAGAAACTGGACACATCTTGCTAATTTGACACATCTATTATAAGGCATATGGCAGTGCACGTTTTTAGTTTAAGTGCTTTGTTTTGCTTAGCCACAGTGTGCAGTGAACAATAGTTGCAGAAATGATGCAGTCAAAAAGGGTTAATTCACACACAAACCTGAAGGATTTAATTTATTCTGATCAAAAGGGATAAAATAAGCTTAATTTTGGTTAAAGGCAGG
Source organism: Danio rerio (assembly GCF_052040795.2). NCBI lineage: Eukaryota > Metazoa > Chordata > Actinopteri > Cypriniformes > Danionidae > Danio > Danio rerio. The sequence goes on from NC_141023.1 coordinate 54,446,458, forward strand.
AGTGTTTGAGAAAAAAAAATGTAATGGTATCTAAAATGTATTAGTAATATTGCAGTACAAAGAATAAAGAATAAACAACTAAAATATTTAAATTGCTTAGGATTACTGCAAATAAGTCAAGTTGTTCTTAATTACTGTAGTTAACAAAGCAACATTTCTATTTAGTTTAACTTGATGCACTAAAATAACTTTGATATACCATATATATATATATATATATATATATATATATATATATATATATATATATATATATATATATATATATATATATATATATATATATATATATATATATATATATATATATATATAGTATATAGAATAGTATGACAGCTGTCAGTAAATATATTACCATTCCTACAGACACACAACATGCTTAGTATTTTTGAACGTAATAAGTTCAAAAATACTAAGCATGTTGTGTGTCTGTAGGAATGGTAATATATGTGTCTGTAGGAATGGTAATATATTTATTGACAGCTGTCATACTATTCTATATACTATTTATATATATATCATCATTCCAAACTAGTAAGGCTATATTTATGTAGAAAAAAAATCAGATTCATCTATGTAACTTGTATGCTTTAAAAACATTAGTTTTTTTTTTTTTTTCTGTGTAAGTTTTAAATTGCATTTTGGGATGTTGATCTCTCCTCTGTGGATTTTTGATGATGAAAATGTCACTCTATAGTTTAACAAAGTGACTTTTATTGACATTTTAGTCATTTGAAATAATGTATCATATAAGATAATATAATATATAAGATAACATTTAGAGAAATAAGTCTGCAAAAATGTACTGGCAGTAACTGGCAAGTACTGGTAAGTTTTTTTTTGTTTTTTTTACTGTAATATACAATACCAAGCCAGACAATATATCACTTTGAACTATTAAAACTTTTCATAAATGTCACTCTTTCCAACTTGTTCAAGGTTAAAAGTTGTTGAAAGAAAAAACAAGGTCCCATCATACAATGCGGTATATGCACTCAGACTTTTAATTTCAGCCAGCCAGCCAGCCTTAGTGCTACTGTTAAGCTTGAAGCTTATGCTGCTATTCTGTATAACCAATAATCGGAAACAGAAAGCAGTTGAAAGATGGCGGGGTTAAATCAATTATTTATCTGACTCCACTGTAATTAATCTGACTCCATTAAAGTCATCATCATTGATAAAGAGAAAGAATTCCAACGCCTTCAAGCAGGCAAAGTTGTTTGAGTTACATGTTTAAATATACAGAAAGTAGAATGAAACAAACTAACATACTGTACAAAGAAACAGCTGTAACATATAAACTGCTGTGTAACAGTGAAACTGCCTTTGTTGAGGCTATGCATGGGAGAAGCCATTCTCCCAGATCAATAGTTTGTTGAAAATGAGTGAAAACCAACCCCCAAAACTAGCTGGACATGAAAGAAAAGTTGAGAAAGTGTGGGAGAAGTACATTAACCTACCCTCCTCAGGCCTTGACTCAAATGACACCAAACATGACAAAGTTACTGTAAGCAAATGGCAGAGATGTGTATTGGAGTTGTGATGAACTCTTCCATGCCAGGAAGACCCATTTCATGCTTGGAATGTACTTAATAAGCAAAAAATAGGCAAACTCGGTAGTCCTTCAGCATAGGAGGAATAGCATATATTTTCTCAGCTTACACTTCCGTTATAAACTTGCCACATTTTAGGTCTAATTTCTTTAAAAATCAGTGATCTTCACTGCCAGATAGATATAAGGTGTAAAGTGCGTCTCAGACCAGACAAGAAGCACTGCATTAAATTCCATTACCACCTGCTATTTAAAATATGACAATTTTTTTTACCCTAGTATTTTCAATAGAGTTTCTGCACTCACCTGCTGATCCTCACATTGCTAGCTGTTACACGGCCATTGATCTCATATTACGCTTGAACAACTACAGTAAATGCATGCTTAAATCTATTTAACTGAATGTACTGTAATAACATTACAAAATGGATGCTGTAATAGAAATCTTGTTTACTAAAAATTGTCACATTTTAACTTTCGCCAGAAATGTATCATTAGCTGAAAAACATTAGGGGCTCTATTTTGAAGGTTCATGCGCAAAGTGCAAAGCACAGGGCGCAAACGCTTTCAGGGCGTGTCAGAATCCACTTTTGCTAATATGCGGACGGAAAAATCCACTTTCCGCCGTGGCGCATGATCTAAAAGGGTTAATTTTCTTAATGACTTATCGGTGTGTTTTCAGAATAAACCAATCAGAGTCTCATCTCCCATTCCCTTTAAGAGCCAGTTGCGTCGTACCATAAACGCATTTGCTATTTACATGAGCACCTCATAATCTACTTTAATTTTCGCTCTCGTGGAAAGAGAAACCTTGTAAGCACAGATATCCATTAGTCTATACATAATTAATTTTGTTTGTTGAGCACAAAGATTTGTTTCAAAACTATTTCTAATTCCAGTTCTAATTTCCAGCAAACGAATAAATAAAAAATATATCCAAATACACAAGCTGTGCCCCATATAGTCTGAAACCTGACAGGTGGACAAATCTAAGCTTGTTTTTAATAAAAGAAATATAAATATGGATATAATAAATAATACTGCTAATAACGATAACATTATATAAAAGCAAATTGTTATGAATGAACTGAAAAAGCCTCATGCGCCTTGCGCCACATTGCGCCAGATGTATGATAGGGCCCTGTATGTGTATATAAACCATTTAAATGTATAAATGAAAAAGGAAAAAACAAATAAATAAATGAAATATGAATCACAAAATATGAAAATCTGCTAATTTAAATAATATATGGATTTTTTTTTTTTTTTGCATAGCAATACTTTAAACTATAAACAACATTATTTGTAGGATTGTTGAGTGTAAAAATGATAAAACTATAATAAACAGACTCCTATTGTATGCTATAAAGTCTAACGATCCAGATACTTTTTCTTGGTTTAAAATTTAAATGATGACCTAATTGTTATTTTAAGCTGAACTTCTAACTTTAAGAACAAACATTACCATCTGTCTGGGTGTGAACTTAATAAATAAATAAAAAATCTATGTAAATAAATAAATAAACACTGCCTAAACATTGACATTCTACCTGATTGATATTCACAACAAGTTGACCAAGTTCATAATGTGCCACCTTTCATATCGTTCCTACATTCCTGCTCGCAATAAACGTTCGGAGAGAAATGTGCAGACGGTGGAGTCCACTCAATACATCTGCAATGAGGTGGCTGGCTGGATGCCATCTTAAACAAACCACAAAGGCTTTGTTTGTCCTGACCCGGCATATTCCAAAACCCCCCATGAAAAACACTGCCGTCAAGCCCTGAAGGCCTGCAGCCACTTTCTTTCAGACCACACAAAACGTGGATCTGCAGGCCACCCCTGCCGCCCGCCGGCCTCAATAGACTCAGTCAGCCGAGCACAACGAAGTGGCCCAGGTGTCACATCAGCACATAAAGACAACAAAATACTGAGCTTAAATGTAATATACATACTCTGAACTGGGGAGCAATTGAATAAAACAAGTAACTACAGTAGGAGGATAAACAATTTACAGTTACATTTTAAAATAAGAATTTTGAATCACATTGATTTAATTAACAATAATGTAAATTGACTATTTTAGAGATTAAATTAGTGAATAATCTCTGACTCTGTTTCTGCAAAAGCATTTAGACAGTAGTGCTCGTAAGTTTACAAACCTCTTCCGAAATAAATCAAATTAATTCATTTATTTTCTTGTCGGCTTAGTCCCTTTTATCCGGGGTCACAACAGCGGAATGAACCGCCAACTTATCCAACAAGTTTTTATGTAGCGGATTCCCTTCCAGCCGCAACCCATCTCTGGGAAACATTCACACACACATTCACACACACACTCATACACTACGGACAATTTAGCCTACCCAATTCACCTGTACGGCATGTCTTTGAACTGTGGGGGAAACCGGAACACCCGGAGGAAACCCACGCGAAGGCAGGAAGAACATGCAAACTCCACACAGAAACGCCAACTGAGCCAAGATTCAAACCAGCGACCCAGCAACCTTCTTGTTGTGAGGCAACAGCACTACCTCTTGCGCCACTGCCTCGCCCATAAATAAAATTGTAATTTCAAAAAAATGACTGAATTGTGTTGTTGTTGGTTCACATAAGCCATTTCACATATGCCAGATGTTTACATGTAGTCTTTAAGACAAAATAATAATAACACCTCTAAAAATGATATCATTCAAAAGTTTACATATCCTTGAATTTTTATTGTCTGTTTGACGATAGTTGGCGAGAGTACTTTTTTTCCGATCAGTTAACACAGTCCCTCTAAACTAAAACAGTAATAATATTAACAATTAAAAATTATGTTGCTGCTTATTTAAACTACTTATTAAACATGTGCAGAAACATTTTTTGGATAACTTAATTGTTTTATGTTCAGTCCACTTAAATTTTAGTCAATTAGTGTAGGGAAAACATGAATAAATAGTGTGGAATCCTGCAATATACACTGTAAAATATATAAAATATATACTGTAAAAATGCTGGGTTCCACACAATTGATTTGTGCTGCAAAAACATGAAGAAATTAAATAAATGAAATATTAATCAAGGTGTCCCAACAAAATCTCCGGAATTGTTTCAGCTCATTTTAGATGAGTAGTTTAAACAAGCAAAAAGCTGATTTTAGATGAGTAGTTTAAACAAACAACAATATATATATATATATATATATATATATATATATATATATATATATATATATATATATATATATATATATATATATATATAGTCATTCAGCAGCTGGAAGGGCATCCGCTGTGTAAAACATATACTGGAATAGTTGGTGGTTCATTCTGATGTGGCGACCTGTAAAATAGAGACTAAGCTGAAAGAAAATGGATGAATTGACAAATTATGATTTTTTTTTTTCATAGAAATATACAGGGTAATAGATTCAAATAATAAGCAGTAGAACAAAGTTGTTGCTTTCCTTTAGAGAACCATACTTGCCTTATTAATTTTCCAAAGTATTTAAAATAAGTTACCAAACATCTAATCTGATTAAATCCGACACGTCACATATTTTTTTTACTGTACAGTGCATTTTGCAATATATAAAGTATTTTTTAAAATAAACTTTCCCAGCTTTGAATGTACATTAATGAGAACAAATCCATATATGAGCTTTGCCAGAAAAAAAAGCTCCACAGAATGACTAATTCATTCGCTTTTTTTCACCTTGACGGACCTCAATGAGAAACTAAAATCATAATGGCTGAATGAGGCATTGAATACACAGTGAGTTTCTCTTTGTTGCCGAAGCCATTTTCCAGGCAGAGGCTGTAATAAGGTGTTTATTGAAAGAAGGGGCTATCGTAAGTCTCTAGGCTTTTGCATATTACAATATCACATAGACTTTCAAATGTTAGTGAAATACCAAAAAAAAAAAAAAATGAGATGGGTTTATTTTCCCTTTATTCAGCTTTTTTTGTGGGTAAACTACCATCTCAGGCTTTCACTTTAAGATCTGGCTAATTACAGAGAGAACGGCAGGCATCCTGTAGCTAATTTATCACCTCCATTCCTCGCTTTTTAAAATGAGATAGATTTTATAATGCACCATTTTAGACAGAGGCGGAAGTGTGATTTTCTTGCTCCACATCTGTGAGTTTACAGTATTAAAAGACGCTCAGTGTGTTGGGAGAATAAATGGTGGTGATGTTAGCTTTGGAGTTGATTGTCAACAACTCTGTTAGCAGCTAAACTACGTTGGGCTATGCTAACTTTTTATGCTGTTTATAGTGAATATTTACAGTTTATGCTATTACTGGAATGATTAGACAACTGTGGATTTTATTTTTGGAAAAGTATGAGGACAAGAACAAAATGGCAGTTAGCTTTATATTTGTTTGTGAATTTTCTATATGCTAACAGTCATGTTTACATTTAGGAGCATGTGCAGTAGTTTAAGTAATTTGAGTCCTGTATTGATTTAAAACAAACATTAATATAAATATAAAATGCATTAGGGAAAAAAAAGAGTGGTGCTACTTTTAGCTTTGCAGTTGTTAAGTTACTTACTTGGGCTACTATGCTAACATTTTATGTTAGCCCAGGTTTATCTGTGTTTTTGCTCTGATGTTGCGTTTCCAAATTATATATTTAGGACATTTTTTGATTAATCACTTAGTTAATTAATCTCTAGTTAATTTAGCAAAAAAAAGTGATCTTATTATTAACATGTATATTTTGAAACAAAATGGTGCAACATTTTAAGCTAGTGAGGGGCTATTTACTGTTTATTTTAAGTTTTAGTGTGCTGTACCTTTCTCATCTGTACAGTTAATTTACCTAAATATTATTTTAAAAAGACACACAAGCTTCTAAATGTATTGCATGTGCGCTTTCAGTGATTTTTAACCCTGCTGAAAAATCCAGCTTAAACCAGCCTAGGCTGGTTGGCTGGTTTTAGCTGGTCTACCAGCCTGGTTTTAGAGGGGTTTTGGCCATTTCCAGGCTGGTTTCCAGCCATTTCCATCCTGGTCTTAGCTGGTCAGGCTGGAAAATGACCAGCCAAATCCAGCTAAAACCAGCTTAACCAGCCTAGTTTAAGCTGGATATTGCTGGTTTTGGCTGGAAGCCCAACTTGGCTAGGCTGGTCAAGCTAGTTTTAGCTGGTCATCTTCCAGCCAGACTAGCAAAGAACAGGCTGGAAATGGCTGGAAACCAGCCTGGAAGTGGCCAAGACCCCTCTTAAACCAGGCTGGTCGACCAGCTAAGACCAGCCAATCAGCCTTAGGCTGGTTTAAACTGGATTTTTCAGCAGAGAAATCTAAACGTTTACATTTTCATTCAGCAAATTATTATTATTATTATTATTATTATTATTATTATTATTATTATTTTGCATGTGTTTGTGTATAACTGCAGTGGTTTGGGGGTGATGGTGAGTGATAAACTTAAAAGCCTGTGTTTTTAGCTCCATCTTAAAAGATGTTTTGGAAGGTTGGCAGCTCATTCTACCAAAGGAGAACATTTTGCCTTGTTACGAGAAAACAGTAATGGCTGAATAAGGCTTTAAATACACAGTGAAAATCCCTTCATGGCAACAGCCATTTTCCAGATGGAGGCTGTAATAAGGTGTTTATTAAATGAAGAGGCTATCATACATATCAGCACTTTGCATATTACAATACAACACAAACTCCAAATGTTAGTAAAATACCAAAAAACCCTCGAGATAGGATCTTAACTGGATTTTCACATGGGTAAATTATCATCTTGGAAATATGTTGACATTTTATGTCAGGAACAAATACAGTTTTACACTAAAAAGAGGATGAACAAGAAAAAAAGTTTACATTCTGGCTAAACTAGACTGATGACAATTATACACCTCCATTTAACAGTTTTTAAAAGTTCAGGTCTCAAGTCTAACTTCAAATGGATTTCTCTTGCACTTTTCCCAGTGGGAAAGGCTACAATTTTTTATTTTTTTTTATTTTGCTGAATGGAGCACAGCATTAGCAGGTCTCTTAATGTGATACAGCGCCATACATTTACATAATAGTATGCAAAAGAGTTGAGAAAATGAAACCACATATATTAAGGTGTGAAAAGAATTTAATGAGCTGGATTGTTCATTTCTGACAGTTTCTAAAAGAACTGTAAATACAAATACTATAAACATTACGGATAAAGACAGGAAAAAAAAATAACATAAGAGTGCAGACGTTTTATTTTTAAGAAAGAATTTTGAAAAGCCTTCTGATTTCAAAACTGCTCCTCTTCCCTGATTTTTTTTTTCTTTTTTTCAAAGACAAGATCGAAGAGACTGCAGGAGAGTTTAACCAATTTCCTCCATGTGCTGCAGAAAGGAAACTCAGTGGGCCAATATTTGTAAGTAAAAGAATGAATAATACACTCCAACAACTAAAAGCCATGATTCACTATTTGATTTCTGACCAGCTGTAACACTAGATCTACTGAGACATCACAACGGTAGTCAAGAGGGCAAATATAGTGAATTTATAAAATGTGAATAAAAAGTGAGGATATGTTATGCAAAGTTCACTTGTATAAGGTGTTTGAACAGATCTGTCAGGTCACTTTTACTTCTATTGAGCTTTATACAATGAAAAGTGCAACAGGCTCATTGGAAATAAGTGTTTCTGCCTATATTTTTCATGAAAATGAACACTAATTCATTTTAATCAAAAATCAAGTATGACGTTTCATCAGTGTGAGGCCAATTCAGTACATGAGGCACTTTCTGTCCTGCTAAAAACTGGCTTTGTATTAGTCATTTCAGTGATGATGCAGTATAGTACGAATACCATTGAATACATTGAAAGATGTGAACCAGTGAAAGGCAGATGTAAAGACCACAACTAAATAAGCCAAAGGCGACAGTACTGTGGAAAAGAGCTGAAACGCTACCAGTTGACAGAAATTGAAAAGAAAACCTTGGGAGAAAGCAGGCTTAGTCAGAGGACCAGTTCTCCCCTGGCCAAATGAATATAATGTGTGTGTGTGTGTGTGTGTGTGTGTGTGTGTGTGTGTGTGTGTGTGTGTGTGTGTGTGTGTGTGTGTGTGTGTGTGTGTGTGTGTGTGTAAACAATCAACAGATTATGGTCAAAATCTGGACTCGTTTTATTCAAGTAATTCTAAAAAGTAATTAACATGTTTTTCCACAGTAATTGTTTTTTCTTGCTCTCAGTTGATTTACACTACTTTGTTTTCATTTTAAAATGTCATTGTAGAAAACGCTACTCCTTCATGCTGGACATCTCTATCCACACTACACAGCCTAAAATCCTTAATACGTGACCATTCACTGGGCATTCACATATTTTGCTGGCTTCTGTACTTCCAGTATACCACTTAATGATATGGTTATATAAAAAGGGCTTGATGAGGTACAATAGGTTAGAATACACAAATGTTCAATGGTGAAGAGCTAAAATATACATTTATAAAGTGTTAAAACTGCTGGAATCATCCCATAGTGTCAGTAGATGTGAATACGCTTGTGTGTACTGCAAACGTTGTAACTTTAATTGTGTGTGACTCAACATTGGAGAAAGGCTTGAATAAACTTCACCACAAATCCATCAAATAAACTTACTTGGCATTATTGACTAATAAACCGAAGCTTTGATTCATCAGTGTCTACTTCTGTCACTGGCTGCTGTTTATCTGTTAAGCAGACACATACAATAGTAAGTGGCAATAGTGGCCGGGGGGAACCAGCTCACTTGAATTTAAAGGCTCAGGCTAAAAACAGCTACCCTTTGCTCTGAGCCCAAAATGGGCGCACTTGCTTCATATAATAAATAATTGGAAAGGTATTTTGAGCTGTAACTTTCCCACATTCTGGAGACACCAAAGACTTATCTCATAGCCCTTTTAAAGTGACAGGAACACACAAATTTGCCAAGCTGTAATTAAATGTGAGGTGCTCGGAGCTGAAACTTCACATTCATGGGAAACACCAAATATTAATATTGCACCTTCTAAAAAAAAGGACACATAACAGATTTTGGTGAAGGTGATGCCTATTGTTCCGCACATCAGCCACGCATCATTAGGTGTCTTCTCACCTGTGTCAAGCACCTGGTGTCCAACCACAGACTGGTCTGCCTTCACCTTGGTTGACAATCTTAGACCAGCAGCAAACAGAAAAAAACAGTCTCCGCAATAATACAGACCGGCCACATTTCTTCTCCCCCACCTCCTACCGACTCAAATGTGTTTCCTCATGCAGACATGATAACCACTTTCCAATTTCAACTTCATCTTCAACCACCAATTTCAGCCAGCGTGGCTGTGACTGCAATATGAATCCCTGCATATATACAGGACATTACAGGCTCATACAGGGCCGGCCGCAAATGAGAGACGGCGGGGCAGATGGAGGCCGAGACACTGCTAGCTCACAGCTGTCTGTTATTTCTTTCCATTTATTATTCAATAAGCTTTTAATTGACCCTTGACCCGGAACAGGAGTATGAATGGGATCGTCTCCCGGGCTTGGTCGCGATTCCCAATCCTTGCGGCAATGTCAAGGAGGGCTAAATCTGGCAGGACCCGGAGCATGTCGTGTGGGTTTGTTGAATGCGCTAGAGGCAGAATTAGGTCTGATTGTGATTGAATGGCGCTTGATGACTCTTGACATTTCGCTGGAGTTCTTCAATCACACAGGGCTGTTGTTCAGGTTTGTGGCAGTGCGTTTACACTCATGCACTTTAGAAAGGGTGGCACTGCGTTGACTTTCCTGCATGCATAAACATAAACTGAAGGAAGTGGCTATAAGTATGCTGAAAAAATGAGCAAGTATGTCCTTCACTAGACTTGTTTTTTGAACGATGCAAAAAATGTGTTTATTGGAGTTTTTTGGAGAAAATAGATGGTAATATAAATGGTAATGGTTCTGAAAATTGATGTTATGATTAGGTATAATATTAATATTAATAAAATATTATTTATAATAATAATAATAATAATAATAATAATAATAATAATAATAATAATAATAATAATAATAATAATATTCATTCATTCATTTTTTTTCGGCTTAGTCCCTTTATTAATCCGGTGTCGCCACAGCGGAATGAACCGCCAACTTATCCAACATGTTTTTTTTTTTTCCCCAGCTGCAACCCATCTCTGCGAAACATCCACACACACTTATTCACACACACACACACACACACACACACACACACACACACACACACACACACACACACACACACACACACACACACACACACACACACACACATATAATCATACATTACGAACAATTCAGCCTACCCAATTTACCTGTACCGCATGTCTTTGGACTGTGGGGGAAATATAAAGTTATTTTATTTTAAACCATATTTATATGAATACATTATTATTATTATTATTATTATAATTATTATTATTATTATAATTATTATTATTATTATTATTATTATTATATTATTATTATTATTATTATTATTATTATTATTATTATTATTATTATTATTATTATTGTTGTTGTCACTATTATTATTATTATTATTATTATTATTATTATTATTGTCACTATTATTATTATTATTATTATTATTATTATTATTATTATTATTATTATTATTATTATTATTATTATTATTATTCAACATAACATCAATTTTTAGAAATGGTAATATGATATGCAAAATGCATCCATTATTATTATTATTATTATTATTATTATTATTATTATTATTATTATTATTATTATTGTTGTTGTTGTTGTCACTATTATTATTATTATTATTATTATTATTATTATTATTATTGTCACTATTATTATTATTATTATTATTATTATTATTATTATTATTATTATTCAACATAACATCAATTTTTAGAAATGGTAATATGATATGCAAAATGCATCCATTATTATTATTATTATTATTATTATTATTATTATTATTATTATAAATAACACAATGGTGAAAATATATATTCAACAATTAGTTATAGATATATATGATGATGATTAATAATAATAATAATAATAATAATAATAATAATAATAATAATAATAATAATAATAATAATAATAATAATAATAATAATAATAAATTATTTTACTATAATGTTATTTATGAGTTTAGGATGCACATCATTTACACCAACACCTAATCAAATACACTAGATCATAAATAGCATTATTGTAAAGTGAAGTGAACGCTGACAATGAAATTGCAGAATCAAATCCAGGGTTTATTGAGAAGAGAATGGTCAGGCAAGCAACAGTCTACACAGAAGCAAACAGATGTATAAAGGCAATTCCGGAGACGTGTTAATTTATTATTATTAATTAATTGTCTGGACATAAAAAAGTAGAACGATATTTTGCTCATGATCACAGAACAGTTCCAATGCAACGTGTCACTAAACAGACAAACACATTTACTTTCAGCACAGTTTAATGTACACAGTTACACTCTAAATGTATTCCAAATAAGTAATGCCTCTGATGTTTTTTTTTTTTTTTTTTTCCCCAGTATGATCTGTTAACAACAGACCCACAGAAAAAAAAACATATCAGCTGTGAAAAAAGGGGCCTGCTTTTGTCTCGGAGGTTGCATGAGTTTTTTTTTTTTTTTCTTTTTTAGCAGCTTCATTCAAAAGCTTCTAAATCTCACAATGCACTGCATTACAGTTTGATATGCGGCGAGTTGCTCCGAGCCTGTTATTTCCACACCGAATGTATTGAAAGCGTTGAAATACTGGCTCATTAAATGGCAGACAGGCGCACGGGGACAGAGTTAAACAGAGGAGCTGTACTGTTGACAGATGTGTTCGTTCACACTCACTTCACTACTGCATTGTGATTCTGCACTAGTGTAAAAGGCGGATGAGTGATTACTGGCAATAATGCTTTAGTGAAGCTTCAAAGGGGTCGTTTTATTCTTTCCTTCAAACACTATAGACACCGAGGGGGACACTGCTCGCTAATATTCGGTTTAGCACTCCACTAATGTGCTTTTTTTCTTCAATGGTCAATTACATTCAGGACTTGTTCCCTCAGGTCAGCTTGTAATGGTGTCTCAGTTGTAATTTTCTTGAGTGTTTTTGGCAATCTATAGAATTTTCAAAGGATGAAAAGTATATATTTTATGCTAATGGCATATATTTTTAAGAATTTTTTTTTTTTTCAGTGTAGTTTTGTAGTGCATTGTGGTTACAGTTTTTTTCAAAGTGAGATAAAAGGCTGAAGTAACTGTAATGAGTGGTACACAAAGATAAAGTTCCAAATGCAGCTTTGTTAAGAGTGGTCAGGCAGGTAAGATTCAATACATGGACAGATGGCAACATGCAGATAATCAAAAAGAGTAGTCAGTGTAACAGACGAAAGGTCAAGGCGGGGAGAAAAACAAACAAACACATAAACAAAACAATGGGTCAAAAAATGACTAGGCAAGACAATGAAAATACTAGGTAACGCACACTATACAGATATACACAACCGGGCAAAGACTCTGTGAAATTGGTGCTTTTATATGTTGTATAGTGTGTGTGTAATCAGTGTTAATGAACATCAGGGGCCTGTTTCAGAAAGGTTCAACCAACTCGGAGTTTAAACTTGAACTCTGAGTTGACTTACAGTACCGAGAGAATAAAAACAAGTATTCGGTTTCAGAACAGATAATCTGATGCGGAATCCTGGTGTATGGCGCTGCAAAAGGCAGTGGAATTAAACATGATGATTGCACAATGAAAAAAGTGAGCAATTGATCCATATAAAATTTCGGTCCAGAGAGGTCAGAGAGTTCTTGATCCTCTATTGGTATCAAGCAAGTCAAGTGATGCAATTTTGCGAAACTTGATGCACGAACTTGTGTTTCTGATCTGACACATTCGCGTGCATATGAATTAAAGTCTGAGGAGAGAAAAGTGCTGTGTGACTGCAGCTTTATTCAGTGTTTAGCCCGCACACCACGACTAAAAAAAGGCATTATCAATGGAGTGCAGAAAAAAGAGATTAGAACTTTTTTTCTTCAGCTAAACTTGATGTGCTAATGCAAAGTTATAGCAAATATGATCATATAATTAAAAAAAACACCGCCGCTGCATCAGCAAAAAAAAAAAAAAATAGACAATTAGCATGGAAAAACATAGCTGCTCGAATGCGTAAACTTACATATAAAATATTTAAACTTCAAATATTTAAGGTTAATAAAATATAAGTAATGTAATGTGTAACCTTCATACACTTCACGTCAAAAAAGTGGGAAATTGGCTGTAATTTTGAAGTTATTTCAGATGCAATTGCATTAAAGGGCACATAGGTGACCCCTTTTTTCATATTTATTATAAGACTTTTGGGTCTCCAGAATGTGTCTGTAAAGTTTCAGCTCAAAACACATATCAGAGTATTTATTATAGCTGTTTGAAGTGTCTGTATTATAGCTGGGAAAAAGTTGTTGATGTTTTTTTGCACTTAAGTGCACTTGTTTTTGCACTTAAGATGTTTTTTAAGGCGAGTTATCCCCACCCACCGTTCCCACATGCCTGTCAGCAACAAGCCTCAATCGCCGCCCTCGGCTGCCTCAGGGAGCAGATCTCACGTAACGTTTGTGAGAAATACTACAGTAAGAACTTTACCAATCAGTATTTGATGCATTTTTTGAGGAGTTTCAACAATGAGTTCAAGCACACACAGCGCAGACACACACACACACACACACAAACACACACAGCACAGACACGTAGCGCAGACACACACACAAACATAGGGTAGACACGCAGAAACACACACACACACACACAAACACACACACATAGCACAGACACGTAGCGCAGACACATTCACACATACATAGCGCAGACACACACACAGCACAGACACGTAGCGCAGACACACACACACACACACATACATAGCGTAGACACGGAGACACACACACACACACATACATAGCGCAGACACTCACACACTCACACAGAGAGACAGTGAGAGAGACACACTGCTGTGCTGATGAAGTGAATCTGAAGAGAATCGCCATTATAATACTTCATTACACACTTGCACACATTTTAAGACATGTTAAACTTATAAAACTCACTCTTGATCACGTTTGATGATGATTGATGATCCTAGCAAACTGAACAGACCTTTTATTCCCGGTAGCTTTGCGCTCGTTCTGTCTTGTCGATATAATAGTATGCATTACTACGGAGATCAATATTGGTGGGCGGGGGGACCGCACTCCAACGTCAAGTTGTGGTTGATCTGAAAACCACTCCAACTAGTCCACCATTTTTATGTTGTTAAATTTGATAAAAAAAGGACTAGGTGTGTTTATTTAACCCTAATATGACAGTATATACACTATACTTAAACACATGTATGTCCGAACTGCTTTAAAAGTAGATTTTCACCATAGGTGCCCTTTAAATACATAAAATAGGCAACCGCATAGTTTCTACAACAACTTTGACAAAACAAGAATGCATATAACCTTAACTTAAAGTTCAGTATAAATGTTTAATTTAGGGTTGATCAGTTGAAGATGAAATTTCCAAAGCTCAGTTTTTATTAGATTTAAAAGTGCACTTGTGTGTCTTCCTTTTTTTTTTTTTTTTTTGATCAAGTGGTAGAGGTTGATGTGACATTAGAACGATTGATAGAACGATTAATAATCCCATTAATCTAGTTACAAATACATGTCCCTGTCGATGGTCAATTTAAGCGAATTATTATTTTTTTGCAGTTATATCAAACCCAAAATTATGGTATTAAATTTCCTTTTAAATTTCCAAAAAAGGACAAGCCATTATCATAACTTTGTTCTTTGTGTGACTAAAATGTTGGCGAGAAATACTCCTTCAATAAAAAAATAAATAAATAAAATGTGTGTGTGTGTGTGTGTGTGTGTGTGTGTGTGTAGGTGGGGGGGGGGGGTGGGGGGTTGGGGGGGTGTTACAGGTTAACAGAGTAAGTGGTACTGGTAACTAATACTGAGTAAAAGTTACCTTTCTTTCAGAAACAGGCTTGACTTACAATGCTTTCTTGAGTTAGACAAGCCTGCCATTGTTGAACGGAAAACCCAGAGTTTCTCAGTTTAGGGTTAGCATACTCTGAGTTTCCACTTAATCTCCTTTCTGAAATGGAGCCCAGGTGTGAGGTGTTGAGCGATATGGGATTTGTCATTTAGTTTAGCGGCAAATGTGATGTGTAGTGTGCCTTTTAGCTTGTCTGGTGGGCACACAACTTGGTAACAGTGACAGTAATGGCAAACAGTATATTTGTTACTATTTTTTTTTATTAATGTGAGCTTTTTAGGAATTGAATTATTATTTTTGCATATAAAGGGCTCTATTTTGGGTGCAAAAGCATTTAGGGTATATCAGAATCCACTTTTGCTAATATAAAGACGGAAATAATAAACCAATCCGAGTCTGCAATTCCCTTTTATTGTCAGTTGCGTCGCGCCATAGCGCATTTGCTATTTACATGGCGTACTTTGTAAGTGGAAAAACTGAGCGTTTCAATAGCAAGAAAACAGTTAAACAGAGCATCTACAGCATAAGAATGAGAGATGAGCCTCCTCATTATTTACTTTTCACTTTCACTTTCATAGGGAAACGTGTATTACGCACAGACATCCATTAGCCAATACACAATTAATTTAGTTTATTAAGCGCAAAGATTTGTTTCAAAACTATTTCTAAATTCTGTTCTAATTTCCAGCAAACGAATAAATGAACAATAAGTCATATCCAAATACACATGCTATGCCCCATATGGTCTAAAACCTGACTTTAGACTTTAGACCAGCTTTGTTCTGGTCTATAGATAAGTCTATAATGGTTTTATTTTTTATTTTATTATAGTATTTATTTTTTTTTATTTTTTTTTTTTAGATCAGACCACCTATGGGCGCAAATATAAGCGCAAATGTATTTGCAATTTAAACAGCATGGTGCAAAACATCAAAACAACTCTTGCACCAAGCTGTAACTATTCTATATGCGCCACATTGCCCCAGGTGTATGATAAGGCCCATAGTTTGTTAATGAGGACGAAACTTAACCGCAAAGTTTAACTGTTATGGTTTTACTAAAGGTATTTTTTAGTTTTTTAGTAATGGAAATTATAATTTGGTGTTTGGTAGTAATTTTATTATTATTATTATTATTATTATTATTATTATTATTAAATTAAATTAAATTTAATTTAATTTAATTTAATTTAATTTAATTTAATTTAATTTAATTTAATTTAATTTAATTTAATTTAATTTAATTTAATTTAATTTAATTTAATAAAAAAAATGTTTTATGATAATTGGAAATGTAATTGTTGATTAAATTATATTTAAGTTGTATATCTGTTTTATAAATCAGGTGCATTAATTTGTTTTATATATATATTTTAATTGTGGATTAAAATGCATTTTAATTTTGTGAAAATAAAATAATTTAACATTAAATTTAATTAAATCAAAGCCTTGTACAGATACAATAATTAACATTATATTATGTGATTATTATTATTTTTTATTTAATTTTTTCCATGAAGCATTTGGTTTTGTTTTTTAAATGACAAATGCACATAAACATATAAATGCTAAATAAATAAATATCCACAGATGTAAAAATTACCAAAATAAAGTTAAAACAATTAGTAATTAAAAATGTATTTTATAAAGTAAAAAATTCTATATTGCTTTGTTAAGAAATCCATACAGGTTGTCAAAAACCTGAGGGTGAATATATTTTTGGACCACATCATCTCTTTAAGATAGATCCCTATTATCATTGTCTTATCCTCTTCTACCAGCATCACACTGCCATTTGTTCAATAAACAAAATTTCTAACCTCTTTTTGCTAAAGTCAGCCTGCTTTCTTTCAAACATGTTGATTAATGTTGACAGTGAGATTCACTGGGGTTATAAAGAGCTGTTATCAAAAATTAAATAAATGATCAAAGCGAATGACAAAACGATTAAAAAAAAGCACCACAGCATGAAACAGCTTGACAATCACCCTTAGGAAAAAGCTAGAGCCAATCAAATAAACGTCCATCATGAATGAGTTAAAACCGATGCCTACTGAGAGCCAGGCAAGCGCATTTGCATTTCATGTATTGTGATCTTTCTCTTCTGTCCTCCAAGAACATTCAGTCCAGCTTAATCTTCCTTAAAGAGAACGAAAAACATCCTCATGTTGATCACCAAGGGGGGCTCTCGGAAGCTCAAAAACAAAGACTAACTACTCGTGCCTGTGTGTTTCTGAGCAGGCACAGTTGCGATATAGATACTAGCACAAACTATGATTTCCTGAATCTCCATTTCTGAAAGTATTTTTAAAGCCGGAGAGAGGAAAAACAGGATCTGATTCGATTCATCAGAGTCGTGTCATATCTCCTGTATCTAAGCTCAAGCCATTCACTAACTGATCAATGAACGTGCTGTCATCTGGTAAGCACATGAATGAATTAAGTGTCAAACGGAGAAGCTCTAGGAGATAATGCTTATGAGCGTAAATGTCAGAGAGAAAGAAAACAAACCCCGTTGATGCATTGCTCCGAGGCAAAAGATGCTCAAAGCGATGAAAAGGGGTTGATTTATACACCTGTGGCTTCAAAAAGTGAAAACCCTCAATTTGCGCCTCGTGTTTGAGACGTTACTGCACAAAAAAAGATTAACTGCTGTTAGATCGTAATGGGATTATGTTGCTAAATGACATTTAATCTACCATGCGGTTGTTTTCCGAGCTTCGGATTCAGCAAAAGTCATGCTCATTTTATCATAATTACTGTGCAATGATGACGACGTAAACGTAACAATGGCAATTCTCTTTCAGATAAACATCATTTGCCATTTTTAAAACAACCCTAAATCAGAAAAATCTGGAACAGTGTGTAAAATGCTATTTAAAAGATAAAAAGTATTGATTTCCAAATTTACTTTGACTTGAATTTCATTGCAGGCAATATGAACACCAAATATTTCATGTTTAAGTCAACTTCATTTTAATTGTAAATATACATCATTTTCTGTCATTTAGACCTGCAACACATTCCAAAAAAGTTGTTACAAGAGCAATTTAGGGCTAGTAATCAAGTAAATTGGTTAAATAATGAGCAGCATCCAAGTTATTTAGAAGCAAAGATTGGCAGAGGATTGCCAGTTTGCCAACAAAAGTTGTGAAAAAACAATAGCCAAAACTTTATTTTGATTGTCCCTTTGAGTATTAATAGACTATCTGCTTAATATCTGTTGCATACAATAAACTTTGCAAGTACATGTCAACTTGCAATCCCCAACCCTAACTTCTACCTCACAGTCTACTTATAATCTGATCATTAGTTGGCATGTACATGCAATGTAATTTAAATTCAACAATAAAAATAAATAAATAAATTCAAAATAAAGTGTGACCAAACAATGTTCCTTAAAGAAGGATTGGAAGACATTTGGATATTTCACCTTCAACAGTGCAGATAAACATCATATGGCATTTTTGATACTTTATATCCACTAATACCAAAACAAATCATAAAAATCAAATCTATTTTAAGCCAGAGAGCTAAAAAGCTTGAATGCCATTCTTTTTATTTCATTATAAACCATAAAAATGCTTTTCTTTAGTCTTCCACAAAGACCATCAAGTATCAAATAAATGATAGGTGTTTGTAAAATTAGTCTGCGACAATGGGTGCAACCAAACAACATTTAAGGTGAGTGGAAGCACACCTGCCAACACTCTCGTTTTTCCTGTATAGTATGTGATTGCAGCGGCTGCCCAAAACCCGGTTCATACAGTTACTAACACCACAGTACAGTTACTAACCTGGTTCTTAAAAGTGTTATTCAGACACCTCACCCACGGACACACCGGTCTCCCAAATTTTCAGAGACAAATGTTGGCAGGTATGGGTGGAAGACAGACAACAAAAGTGCCATTAAAGTAATACATGAAATCAAAACTAACCCTTTTGATTGTGTTAGCTCACATTGCCAGTTTGTGATGAACAATTCAAATGTGAATTTCATTAATACTAGAACCTCCATGGGATCAATGTTAACCATCACTGTTATTCAAATGTACATAACAGACCTTCAACAAAACATTCAAGCTTCCCCCTAAAAGTCATTGACTTTTACCAAAATTCCCTTATTTACAACTCCCAGATATTTAACATTTTGATAAAAATAGATTTAAAAAGTGGGACATTTATACCTATAAGCTCCAACATGGGTCACATTTACCTACTATAAAAATGCTTTAGGCACTGCTTATGTTTGAAATCACTCATCAATGACTTTTACTTTAAACTTTACTTACCGAATTAGAGGTTATAATAAATAAATAAGGTCATATTGACTAAAAGAAGGTGATTTGTAGCGCTATTAAAAACACAAAATGCAATGAATGATGGAGAGTTTGGAGAAATAAGCTATGCATGTATGATGACTCAAATTTAGATATTTTAACTTACTCATAACCTACTCCTAAAACAATCTTGTTATCCTGAAATAATAATTTAATGAGTCTAGACACTTTTTGTTAACAGTGGCGAAAAACACTTTAGCAATTTCTAAGCTATTTGTGCTGGATAAAAGTCCCCCGCACTGTTGATTTTAGTAATAGAGCGAACTCCGGTGGTTCCAGTGTTAAGAAAGAAAAAAAAAAAAAACAATTCACCTCTACCACACCCAGAGGAAACCCACGCGAAGGCAGGGAGAACATGCAAACTCCACACAGAAACACCTACTGAGCCGAGGTTCGAATCAGCGACCCAGCAACCTTCTTGCTGTGAGGCGACAGCACTACCTACTGCGCCACTGCCTCGCCCATATATATATATATATATATATATATGCGCCCTTAATTGTAGTCTAAAACTGAAATCTGAAAACGCACACCTGTTTGTTTTGAGTTAAATTCTCAGATTGTCTGTTTGAAGTATTGGGTGTGGCATACTTAACCACTTAACTTTCAGTTTTTACAGCGCTACAACAGCAAACAGAAATGGTGAGGAGGAGGTGTCTGTAAGATTGTAATAACTCTCCTAAAACTTTTTTTGATCTTTCTGAATGAAATGCCTACTTTCCTACATCCAATCAGCTTGTAGTAGAAAAATTAAGCTACATTTTCTTTTTATCATTTAATTTTCCGTTTCTTAATTTTCCGTTTCTTAAAGATTTTGCATCACAAAAAGAAAAAAAAAAAAACACTATGCTATCCGGACCGTGCCAAGGCCCGTTCTCCGGATCGTTTGAGAAGTGTAAGTGCTCTGAATCGAGCTCAGGCACGGTTCACTTGGCCGGCCCTGGCCCAGTTGGAAGAGTTGTGCTTGAGCGTGATTCACTTGGGCTTTGACGCGGTACGCTTGTGTATGAGTGCAAAACATGCCAGAGCCCAAAACTGAAAGCGTGACGTGTCTTTACTTACTGTTCAATGAACGCAAACTCTCGTAGTTTATTAAAGACGAAAAACCCGAATGACAGCTGCACTTTCAGCAGACCTCCTAATTCCTGCAGCACGAGGACTTTATGATTGTTTATGAGCGTCAAAAGTGGCTGATCCGTTCAGCGAAATATTTGACTCCGTTTCACTGCATATCAAACGACTTAAACGATATAACAAAAAAAATCTCCACTATGCTGAGCGAAAGCGCTTACTAAACAGCGCATCATCGATGACGTAAGCATGCCCAGGCCCGAATGTATTGTGAGT
Source organism: Danio rerio (assembly GCF_052040795.2). Classification (NCBI taxonomy): domain Eukaryota; kingdom Metazoa; phylum Chordata; class Actinopteri; order Cypriniformes; family Danionidae; genus Danio; species Danio rerio. The sequence continues at coordinate 54,467,698 of NC_141023.1, forward strand.
GTGGGTCGTCCGGTGAGACGGGAGTGGGGTATAAGCATGCTTTGGCCCGGATCAAGGCAACTGTACATAGTGTGAGTTTTTTTTTTGACCAATTTATGCCAATGTTGTCACCTTAAACCTAATTCACATGCAAAAAGCAAAATTGAGTTTAATTATGTTGGAATCTGAGAAACATTGATTTTCATCTATTTTACTCTCAGCTTAGCTGTGAACAGTGCAGCACTATGGCAGAAAAAAATTATGTATTAGTTAAGTTAGATAGCATTCTCAATTGAATGTAATGTGAGCGCTGTGGGAAAAAAGGCAAAAACAAAAACAATGCATTGATAAAACATCTTCCTACAGTGTATTTGTTGACTACATAGAATACAAAATGCACTGCGGAACCTCTATTGGAGCTCATGGATAAATTACTCCTATTATGAACCAGTCAATAAAAACTCAAGCTCAGGTATGAAATTACAGTATGTATAATTGATGGAGTAGCTCATCCAAAAAATAAATCATGATTATTTACTACCCTCAGGCCATCCAAAATCTATAAATGACTTTTTTTATTTTTTCCAGTAAAGAGAAATTAAGGTTTTTGTGCAAAACATCCCAGGGTTTTTTCTGCATCGAACGCAGTTGAATGGCTCAGGATAATTTACAACGTTAAAAACTCCACATTTAAGCAGCTTCAGGGTTATAAGAACCAGCAAATAATTATTTTCTCTTGTAAAACAATGAGGCATGTCTACTGATCATCAATCATAACTATAAATGTAGAAGCATGGTGCAGAACTGGGTTGTGGTTTTTAAGGCCTATATCATGCATAAACTTTAAAATGTCATACAAGACCTTATAAAACAAACTTTCTAGTGAACAAGCTGAACCATGGCAAAATTTAGTCATATTTGACGTCCTGTCGCATGTTTGTAAATATACAAAAACTTTTTTGTAATATTAAAAATTGGAGGAAAAAAAAAAAAAAAAAAAAAAAAAAAAAATATATATATATATATATATATATATATATATATATATATATATATATATATATATATATATATATAAACCCTAAATGTACAGTTAGAACCGCAATGTATATTGATTGTTTATTTGTATGTTACTATATTGACATTATTCTTCAATGTGGAGGTGCGCTAGCTTTTGCGACTGTTTTAGAACTTTCAATTCAGATGCCTATAGTAGAAATTAATAGGAAAAATAACGTTAGAAAATGGTCAAACTGTTTGCTCTATAAACAAATGTGTTTGTTACTATACATAAAAAATAACATAATAATAAAATATCCCTTTAAGCAGCATAACAAGCAGTTTTTATTATCTACAAAATCAAACCAGAAGTCTAGAGAAAAAGATTGTCATGACTGCGTCTGCTTGTGCACTGAGAATAGTCAACAACAGTATCATTGTAATGAAGAGGTTCAGACTACAAGAAGATAAAGTTCCAGACAAACCTTTTTATTAAATGGTTTTTAATTGTCAAACAGGCTGGGGTCCAATCAGGATACTACAGCAAAAAGGTAATACAAAAGAGTAAACCACAGCGGCAAATGTTACGGCAAGTAGCAAACAATAAAATAAATAAATAAATAAAAAGACAGTCTACAATCTAAACAGGCAGAGCAAAGCACAGAAAGGAGAAACGCTAGAAAAGTCCAATGAAGGTGTATGCTGTGTAATGTCCTGCAGCTGTGTCAATGTATTCAGTTTCTGAATTGATAACAGCTGTGGTGTGTAATCTGTGCAATTCAAGATGGGATATGTAGTCCAGCTGGAGTTTACATAGCTGGAGTGCCCTCTAGTGAGTCTGGTGTGCACTAAAATCAACAATTGTTACTGTTATTTAGTATAATTGTGTAATTTCTTATTTTGTGTTATCATTTTAAATAATGCTGTATGTAATAAAGGGGTAAGTGTACATATTACATATAATATTACATATTTTGGGGTATTTAAGAATGAAGAACATTATCTAAAATACTAAAATTCTTTAAATCTTTTTTTTTTTCCACTGAACAAACTATTTCTATTTCTATTATTTACCTGTGCATTTTGCTCAAAGAATCTATCACTGATTTGATATATTCTGAGGAAAAAAAAAAAAAAACACTATAGACTATATATCCTGAAAACACTGAACACTCTGTTCTTCAAGAGAGTAAAGTGCACATTGTTACCCTGAAACCACCTTCTTTTCCTTCAATCCTCCATTTTGTGCTAATGTGTAATGTACATTGCACATGTGGAAGTGTGTGTCCTCAAATGTGATCCCTGAAGCTTTTGTCAGATAAGCTCAGCCAATGTGGCTGTCACCCAGTCTCTTGCTTCAAGGAGCTCTATGCCTATTTTTATATATGCTTTCATATTCATTAGTCTTTAGTGTCATTTCATGACTGTAGATCATAAACACGACCTCATCGCCAGATGCCATGTACGTGTATCAAATGATTTATACAACAAAAGTCTTTTATTTCCGATCCTGTCACGTTCTGACACAAAAAAATGAAGTTGAAAACACTCCAAAGTGCAGAAGCCATTTGTCCTATTGTGATATCGTTAATTTAGGTGTGAATTAATTTGATGTTACTTTATCTCCTTGACCCAGTGCATTATTCTACCTCATAACATCTCTGCTGCAAAGTCTTAATTGCAGAGAACGGCGCAGAGTGTGAGTGTTGCTGTTAATGAGAGCAATTAGCAACAAGGCTTGTGAGGCCTGAGACTGGAGCTGCTGAATCACAGGGATGCATGAAAACATTTACAGACATGGCAACTATAGTAACAATCAGACGCCTCCCCAGTTGTGCTGTTTTAAAAGAGCAGCTAATTTAGGAAGTTTCTAAAGGGGGTATAATTATGTCTCTTTTTACAAGGTGTTATAAACAAATCCAGAATGTGTCAGCTCAAAATACCTGAAAGTTGGAAAAATGTCATTGATTATTTATTATAATTATTTATTATGATAAATAATTATGTTCTTTGGAGGTGAAATCAAACGCATGCTGTCTCTTTAAATTCAAATAAGCTGCTGTTACCTGCCCACTTTCCAGAAGAGTGGAATCTAATGCATGCAGTCTCTTTAAATGCAAATGAGGTCCTGTTACTTGCCTTGTGGCTGATTTAAACGTTAACATATACATCTATAAGTATTTTTACTAAAGCTCTATTTTTGTAAATTTCAAGGGTCGTTTGATTATTCTCAGTTTTATACCACTTGTATTTTTGTTGTACAAACAGTTCTTCTTGGCTTACACTTTATGCTGGTGGTGTAGTAAGAGCAAGCTCATGATTGGTTAACGTGTCGTGATTGTTCTCTGAAGTTCAGATATTCCATCTCGAGCAATTTGCAGAATTTGCTGCTTTATTCGCAGTGCAGGATGTCTATTCACATCTTTGAATAGAATTAAAATGTAAATCACTCACGCTTGACGCTTCATCTGAGTTTATGTGAATGCACCATTAGGGTGAAATATGTGCTGTCCCTAAATGCAAATGATCTGCAGTTACTCCCCCCACTTTCCAGAAGAGGGTGGAGCCTTTACAGAATGTGCTTTATATACTCCTGCAGCAACAAACAAAACATCTACATACATTTTAAAGTCTTGTAAGTTTAAATATTTGATTTACATCTAATTTAGGCAGTTTTAAAATAGGTTCTTGGCATATCTCTGTATCGTCTGGGATGCTGGACAATGGAGTTGGGGATCCACGTAGTTTTATTAAGAATCATGACCTTTGGGATGTAGTGCAATGGGAGGTTGGCATCATGAATGTACAGACAACAAATCTGCAGCAACTGTGAAATGATATTATGTCAATATGGACCAAATTCTCTGAGAAATATTCCCAGCACCTTGTTGAATCTATGCCACAAAGGAATAAGTCAGTTCTGAAGGGAAAAGGGGGTCCAACCCATTACTAGTAAGGTGTGCCTAATAAACCTTTTACGCTAAATGTGAATAAAAACAAGCTATTTTATCACATTTATAAATAGTTTAAAATTAAGTTTTAAACACAATGGTTGGCCCTGTCAATAATTGAAACTACAAAATATATTTTTAGAATTTAGTGATTACATAACTTATGACATAATAATGTACAGCATATTTATATGTATAATAATTATTATTTACATATTATTTAAAAAAATATGTAGTAATTGAAAAATAAAATATTTCAAGTAAAAAAACATGTTTAATTAAAAAACTTCTGTCAATGATGATAAAATATTTTGTATTGCAAAAAATAAACAATTGTCCTATTATGTAGATACCACAATTTTCATTGCACACTCATTAATTTTGCTCTCTTTCTGCTGTCATTTATTGCACATGTACAATATTTGCTTGCAGGTTGATATGTTTTGCTTGTGAGTTGAAAAGTTTTGAACCCATGAATGCCTGGTTAATTTTGTGTCTTTATTATTCAAACAAACAAATGAAGTTAAGACCAAAATTAGGTATAATGCAATCAAAAAATAAAAGTATATTTAAATATTTAAAAAAAAAAAAAACATTTAATTAAAAAAATTCACTCTGCAAAAAATTAACAATTGCCATTTTATGCAGTTACCACCAGATTAATTCATTGTGTGCTCATGTATTTTGCTTTCGGTTTTGTTTCATTTTTGCAGATCTAAAATCTTTGCTTTTGAGTTAAAAAGTTTTGCTAGTTGAAAACTGCAGCTTAGTGGGCGGGATCTTCTGAAACACCTTATTCTATTGGCCAATCTTGATTAAGGTCACAGGTTGGCCATGCCTATTACATTTTTGAGCTGTTGGAATGAACTGCCTCCTGTGACAGGAGTGAGCAATGGCAAGCAACAGGTCTTCTTTAAGGTAAGATAACTGAAACTTTATAATGACTTGCATATCATCATCCACATTTCCCATATGATTATTTTAGGACTGCTAGTATTAAACTCTTGTCTAGTCAGATTAGCTGTATGTCCACTAACATAGTCTGGATGCAGACGTGATGGACAACACAGTTGTGCACGTCTCAGCTGTGCACATACTGTTGAACATATATATATATATATATATATATATATATATATATATATATATGGCAGATGCACTAGTAAATAAATCTTCTACACATTCCTTCCACACAAAAATATAATTTATACAGACACATTCTATACTGCTTTACTGTAGTAAAGTGTATTATACCATTTATGTGACAGTATTTTTGTTATGCTACAGTTGGGAAATATTTTTAGTAAAATATTAATAAAATAAAAAAAAAAACAACCATTTATATTTCTTCATTGCAAAATAAACAGACATAAAACTTTATGACTTATTAAATGATTACTAAAGAGCTGTTTATATTCCTTTATTGCAGAAAGGGAAACAATAAATGTATAAAAAACTTTCAATTATTTATAAAAAGTCAAAATCTACTATTGTCACATTAAATGCTATGTTTCCAAATCAGACACAATACCAGAAAATAATTTAACACACATCAGGTGGTAAGTGATGAGTTTAGTGAATAAATGTCTGTGGTCAGTCAGTGCAGATGTCTAAGGAGACAATGCAGATGTGGACGCCTGTGGGATCAGTGTAGATGTTGATTCGTTAATTCGAGACATTGCAGATGTAAACATCTGTGGAGTTAGTGCAGATGTGGACGTCTAAGGAGTCAATGCAGATGTTTTATGCCCACTAAGACTGAGTGATCAACCTGTAAGGATAAATTAAAGAAACAGATGAATTTTTTTTTCTGATTAATATTTGTATTCCACATGTCTCCATGTGTCCATGTATTGTTGTATTTTGTTAACAACATTCAAATTACTTTACAACTGATTTATAACAGTTTATTTAAAGACCAATACATATAAAAATTTGCAATAATGCCTAAACAAATTATATAGCGCAGGCCACCTGTAAACTGCTCTGTTACTTTTCAAAACGATGACTTGAACATTGTATAATGTGTTACTAACATTTGTAAACTCTTTACTAACATGGTTTATCACTTAGTAACTAAGCATTTTTTAAGGAAATCAGAAAACCTTACTATGAAGTGTGCACCTCTCCAACGTTAACTCTTTACTAACACAATTTTTGCAAAGTTCTTGTTCTCTCTCTCTCTCTCTCTCTCTCTCTCTCTCTCTCTCTCTCTCTCTCTCTCTCTCTCTCTTCTCTCTCTCTCTCTCTCTCTCTCTCTCTCTCTCTCTCTATATATATATATATATATATATATATATATATATATATATATATATATATATAGATAGATAGATAGATAGATAGATAGATAGATAGATAGATAGATAGATAGATAGATAGATAGATAGATAGATAGATAGGTTTCCGTTAACAAAGATTTAGTATTACTGATTAAATGTTGTTTATTTAGGTATGTTATCTAGTCAGTGAACAAATACATTATTGTATGTGTCCATAAACATTGGCTAATTACATTAAGCTGTTAATATAAGAAGATACAATAGAACATGACTGTTAACGCTAACAAAGTTTATGCTTAAACTTGTTCACCATATTTTTAACTAATGCATTAATATGTTTAGTTAACATTTACAAAGATTAATTTTTGCTTAAGAGATGCTGTTCATGGTTAATTCAAGGTAACTAATGTATGAACTAGACTTCATACGCGAAACGAAATATACTAAATTTATATTTGTCACATTTGTAATGAAATATACATACACTGACTTACTACATTTTCTAACAGTGGAGAATGAATATGATTCTCAAGTTTAAAAAAAAAAAAAAAAAAAAAAAACAGTAGATCTTGAGTGGAAACTAAGTGAAGATCAACGTGCTGCCGATAATGTTTCCCAGTCTACTGTGTACCTAGCCATCATCTACAGACAAAAAGCCTGACTTTAATGGTACACCAATGTATATTTTTCAAAATGCACTGACCTTTCGTCTTTCGTGCAATAACTGACAGCAGAAAAGAGAGCAAAATTAATGAGTGTGCAATAAAAATGGTGTTAACTGCATAATAGGACAATTGTTTATTTTTTGCAAATTCAAAACGTTTTATTATCATTGACATAAGTTTTTAATTAAACGTGTTTTTTTATTTTGAATCTTTTATTTTTTTTAATTACTACAAACTTATTTTTTCTTTAAAACTATGAATAATAAAGAAACAAATCTAACTCCATAGTTTGTTATTGACATAAAAGATTGCATAAAGAATATTTAACAACCATGGAAACTTTATTTGTATGTGTTTTTATTTTTTATGTATTATTATTATTTTTAATATTTTATAGTAGAAAATATTCTTGACACTAAATAAAATGCTCTTTTTATGTCATCACTGTAGTAAATATTGTTTACATCTTTGTACATTAAACATAAATATATATATATATATATATATATATATATATATATATATATATATATATATATATATATATATATATATATATATATATATATATATGACCTTTAACTGCAGAATTGTGTTAAGAAAATGTAACAATTTTTTAAATATTTTATTTAATTTTATGTTTTTTTACTGTGGTTGCATTAACTTACTTAAAATAAATTGCAAGCCACTTTCTTCTACAGTATATTTTACCATGATTTACCCTGTACTATGTACCTATACTATGTGTTATAAGGATTCTTGGGTAACACACTAGCAAAGGTCTAGTTTCAAACAAGACAGGTGCTGTTTCTCAATTAAAAAAATGCAGAGAATGGACTTGTGTTCTTGTGGAGAGCGGTCTTGCAAGGTTACCTTGGAAGAACAAACTCGCGAGACTACGAGAACAGAAAACATTCTGTGAGAAATGAGTTGCTGCGTTCTTCTTGGTCACATGACCTTCACATATTATGGACTGAAACAAATTTAAACATTACAGCATTCATACAATGATTTATTGTTTTCCCCTTTTCAATATATGTAACATGCACAAAAACCTTACAAATTTAATTTGCAAAATACAAATAAAACTGATTTTAATACGAATTTGAGCAAATAAACTTAATGTGTTTAAGCTTTTATTAAGGTTATTAATCATGCCTATTACATTTTTGCGCTGTTGGAAAGAACTGCCTCCTGTGACAGGAGTGAGCTATGGCAAGCAACAGGTCTTCTTTAAGGTAAGATAACTGAAACTTTATAATGACTTGCATATCATCATCCACATTTCCCATATGATTATTTTAGGACTGCTAGTATTAAACTCTTGTCTAGTCAGATTAGCTGTATGTCCACTAGCATAGTCTGGATGCAGACGTGATGGACAACACAGTTGTGCACGTCTCAGCTGTGCACATACTGTTGAACACACACACATATATATATATATATATATATATATATATATATATATATATATATATATATATATGGCAGATGCACTAGTAAATAAATCTTCTACACATTCCTTCCACACAAAAATATAATTTATACAGACACATTCTATACTGCTTTACTGTAGTAAAGTGTATTATACCATTTATGTGACAGTATTTTTGTTATGCTACACTTGGGAAATATTTTTAGTAAAATATTAATAAAATAAAAAAAAAACAACCATTTATATTTCTTCATTGCAAAATAAACAGACATAAAACTTTATGATAAAGTTATTATCATAAAGAACTTATATAATAAAGAACTTATTAAATGATTACTAAAGAGCTGTTTATATTACTTTATTGCAGAAAGGGAAACAATAAATGTATAAAAAACTTTCAATTATTTATAAAAAGTCAAAATCTACTATTGTCACATTAAATGCTATGTTTCCAAATCAGACACAATACCAGAAAATAATTTAACACACATCAGGTGGTAAGTGATGAGTTTAGCAAATAAATGTCTGTGGTCAGTCAGTGCAGATGTCTAAGGAGACAATGCAGATGTGGACGCCTGTGGGATCAGTGTAGATGTTGATTCGTTAATTCGAGACATTGCACATGTAAACATCTGTGGAGTTAGTGCAGATGTGGACGTCTGAGGAGTCAATGCAGATGTTTAATGCCCACTAAGACTGAGTGATCAACCTGTAAGGATAAATTAAAGAAACAGATGAATTTTTTTTTTTTTCTGATTAATATTTGTATTCCACATGTCTCTCGTGTTCATGTATTGTTGTATTTTGTTAACAACATTCAAATGACTTTACAACTGATTTATAGCAGTTTATTTAAAGACCAATACATATAAAAAATTTGCAATAATGCCTAAACAAATTATATAGCGCAGGCCACCTGCAAACTGCCTTGTTACTTTTCAAAACGATGACTTTAACATTGTATAATGTGTTACTAACATTTGTAAACTCTTTACTAACATGGTTTATCACTTAGTAACTAAGCATTTTTTAAGGAAATCAGAAAACCTTACTATGAAGTGTGCAGCTCTCCAACGTTAACTCTTTTAACTCTTTTTCAACGTTAACACAATTTTTGCAAAGTTCTTGTCCTATAGATAGATGATAGATAGATAGATAGATAGATAGATAGATAGATAGATAGATAGATAGATAGATAGATAGATAGATAGATAGATAGATAGATAGATAGATAGATAGATAGATAGATAGATAGATAGATAGATAGATAGATAGATAGATAGATAGATAGATAGATAGATATAATGTTGGTTTAGTCGTAAGTCAGTTTACAAATGTAACGTGTTGAAGTAGTGTACAATTTACAACAATGTTCCTAATTCCCTTAACTAATACTTTGCTAGAGATAAATCATGTTAGTAAAACCTCCACAAACATGAATAACATGCCTGTTGAAGAATGTGAGTTGTTCAGGATTTGCTGCATTAAGTAGCATTACTATTTGCATAAGTTTCCGTTAACAAAGATTTAGTATTACTGATTAAATGTTGTTTATTTAGGTATGTTATCTAGTCAGTGAACAAATACATTATTGTATGTGTCCATATAAATTGGCTAATTACATTAAGCTGTTAATATAAGAAGATACAATAGAACGTTCGAGGTTACAGAAGTAACCCTTCGTTCCCCGAGGAGGGGAACGGAAGTGCCATGAATGGGAGGATTCGGATCAGAAGCCGCTTATCTGGAGAGTATTGAACGGGCCAATGAATGAAATTAATTGGCAGCGTAAGCTTGCGCAGGTGTGCGACATCTGCAATTATCTCAGCATATAAGCACACCTGAGCCAGCAGACGCCATCCTTTTAAGCTGAAGAGACTTTCAAACAGCTAAGGGACAGTCATTATGGCGACGGAATATGGCACTTCCGTTCCCCTCCTCGGGGAACGAAGGGTTACTTCTGTAACCTCGAACGTTCCCCTTCGGTTGGGGAACTTCAGTGCCATGAATGGGAGAATATGGAAAGCGCCATAATGACTGCACCTTACCAACACCCCCGATGAGGAGATAGTCAAGCAAGCGTGACGCACCCACATCATGGGGGGCGCGGTCCTCCAACGTGTCCCTGGCCCTAATTTATCCTACTTCAACAGAAGTTTTACGGATTTAGATATATTTTTTGGGAAGTCGTGAGCATCTAGATAATTCTAGGAAATACAACAGTACGTTGGGAAGCGTGCAATCCCGATAGGGAGGACGCTGCGGAGGCCATCCGTTACCCAAGGGGGGGATAGATGGCAGAATTTACCTATGGACTAGCCCTAAAAAGGGGGAGTACGCATAGCAAAGAGTGGTTAGCGGAGAGGGAAGACACGGGTCCGCCCAGGGGGGGGACTTAACCGTGGCGGAATAAGCATATGGGATCGCCTAGTGGGGATCACGCATAGCAGGCACCTATACCCAAAACGCGGGCTGACCAGCGGGCAGACCTACAACGTAGTGGGCCAGCAAGTGACTCCTCCGCTGAGTCAGTGCTGGGGGCCACGGAGGAATCTGCAGGGCTCACCTGACGGGGAACTTTACTGACAGATAAAAAAGGCTCACGTACCTCCGTGTTAGGGAGAATGGCGCAGCAAGCGTGTTTCAACACCGTACCGAGTTGTCTCCTCAATCACCAAAGGGTTACCTAATACCCTTGAGGAAACCGGCTCCACTCGCAGATTGTAAAACCTTGCAAATGTGTTGGGTGTCGCCCAGCCCGCAGCTCTACAGATGTCTGTTAGAGAGGCGCCGCGTGCACGCGCCCAAGAGGATGCAACGCTCCGAGTGGAGTGTGCACGTACTCCCGGGGGACACGGCTGACCTCGACTCGAATAAGCGAGTGAAATGGCATCCACAATCCAGTGGGATAATCTTTGTTTCGATACAGCACTTCCCTGCTGCCGACCGCTATAACAGACAAAGAGCTGCTCAGATGATCTAAAATTCTGAGTACGGTCCACATAAATGCGCAGAGCGCGAACTGGACAAAGTAAAGAAAGGGCTGGGTCTGCCTCCTCCGGGGGCAGCGCTTGCAGGTTCACTACCTGATCTCTAAGGGGGTGGTAGGAACCTTGGGCACATAACCGGGGCGGGGTCTCAGGATAACGTGAGAGTAATCCGGCCCGAATTCCAGGCACGAGTCACTGACCGAAAATGCCTCCAGGTCCCCGACCCTCTTGATGGAGGCCAACGCAACCAGCAGAGCTGTCTTCAGGGACAGAAATCTTAGAGATACTGATTCGAGTGGCTCAAAGGGATCGGATCGCAGACTCGTGAGAACGAGGGCGAGATCCCAAGAGGGCATGAGAGGGGGGCGAGATGGATTAATTCGCCTAGCACCCCTAAGGAACTGGATGACCAGGTTATGCTTTCCCACGGTGCCGCCAGCTACCGCGCTATGATAAGCGGAGATGGCGGCCACGTAAACCTTGAGAGTGGAGGGCGACAGCCTGCTGTCCAACTTCTCTTGAAGGAAAGAGAGCACAACACTAATCTGGCAATTTCGGGGGTCTTCTCTGCGAGAGACGCACCATTCAGTGAATAGACTCCACTTCAGGGCGTAGGCGCGCCTCGTGGAGGGGGCTCTAGCCTGAGTGATGGTATTAACCACCGCAGTCGGTAGGTTACCCAAGTCTTCCTCGCGTCTAGGGACCACACGTGGAGGTTCCAAAGATCGGGGCGAGGGTGCCAGATGGTGCCCTGTCCCTGAGAGAGTAGGTCCTCTCTCAAAGGGATCCGCCAGGGGAGGGCCGTCGCGAGGAGTGAGAGCTCTGATATCCAGGTCTGGTTGGGCCAAAGGGGCGCAACTAGCAGAACCTGTTCCTCGTCCTCCCTGACCTTGCACAGAAACTGCGCGAGCAGGCTCACTGGGGGAAACGCATACTTGCGCATGCCCCGAGGCCAGCTGTGGGCCAGTGCATCCGTGCCGAGAGAGCCCTCGGTCAGGGAAAAAAACAACTGGCAGTGAGCGTTCTCGGGGGAAGCGAACAGATCGATCTGGGCCTCCCCGAATCGCGCCCATATCAGCTGAACAGACTCGGGGTGGAGTCTCCATTCTCCAGGGCGTAACAGCTGTCGTGAGAGCGCATCGGCTGCACGATTGAGCGTGCCTGGGACGTGAATGGCGCGCAGCGATTTCAGCCGCGGGTGACTCCAGAGGAGCAGACGGCGGGCGAGCTGAGACATGCGGCGAGAGCGCATACCCCCCATGCGGTTGATATACGCCGCCGCCGCCGTACTGTCCGTCCTGACCAGCACGTGTTGCCGCTCCAGCACCGGTAAAAAGCGGTGGAGAGCGAGGAACACTGCCAACAGCTCTAGGCGATTGATATGCCAATGCAGCTGGGCACCCTTCCAGAGGCCCGCAGCCGCATGCCCGCGACACACGGCCCCCCAACCCGTGTTGGAAGCGTCTGTTGAAACAACAACATGGCTGGACGCCTGTCCTAGAGGCACACCGGCCTGTAGGAACGAGGGGTCGTTCCAAGGGCTGAGGGCGCGGCGACACAGCGCAGTAACCGAGACCCGGTGTGTGCCCGCGTGCCATGCGCGTCTGGGGACCCGATCGTGAAGCCAGTGCTGAAGTGGTCTCATATGGAGCAACCCGAGCGGCGTGACGGCGGCTGCGGATGCCATATGCCCCAGGAGCCTCTGAAAGAACTTCAGTGGGACCACTAGTTTGCTGTCGAGCTCCCTCAGACAGTTCAGCAACAGGCGAGCGCGTTCCTCGGAGAGGTGCGCTACCATGGTGATCGAGTCCAGCTCCATCCCGAGAAAAGAAATCCTCTGCACGGGGGCGAGTTTGCTCTTTTCTCGGTTGACCTGAAGCCCCAGTAGGCGGAGATGCCGAAGCACCTCGTCCCTGTGCATAATCAATTGCTCCCGCGAGTGGGCTAAAATCAGCCAGTCGTCGAGATAACCGAGTATGCGAATGCCCGCGAGCCGAAGGGGCGCTAGGGCACCCTCCGCGAGTTTGGTGAAGACCCGCGGAGACAGAGAGAGCCCGAAGGGGAGGACCTTGTACTGCCACGCTCGACCCTCGAACGCAAACCGCAGAAATTGGCGGTGGCGTGGAAGAATGGAGACATGGAAATACGCGTCCTTCAGGTCTATGGCTGCAAACCAATCCCGAGGACGAACGCATTGGAGAATGCGCCTCTGCGTGAGCATTCTGAACGGCAGCTTGTGCAGACAGCGGTTCAAAACGCGCAGATCTAGGATTGGCCGTGACCCACCGCTCTTTTTGGGTACGATGAAGTATGGGCTGTAAAACCCACTCTCCATCTCGGCTGGAGGAACCGGCTCGATTGCACCCTTCGCCAGGAGGGCAGCAATCTCCTCTCGCAAGACAGGGGCGGACAGGGGGTTGACCCTGGAGAAATACACGCCCGTAAACTTGGGGGGCCGTTTCACGAACTGAATCGCGTAACCGAGTCTGATTGTGCGTATGAGCCACCGCGAGGGGCTGGCCCGCGCTAACCAGGCAGGCAGAGCCCTCGCTAATGGAGTCATCGCTACAATCGCTGACGTACCAGCGGTGGGGCAGCGCGGAGTGGGTGTGCTGATCCGGGAAGCACGAGGGTCCCGCGGAAAAGCTGGAGGAGAGCGATTCGCTCTGGCTCCGCACCCTGACTCCGGAGAGGGGGCTGGAGGGCTGAGGGAAGGGAGACCGTCCCCCAGCGCTCGTGAGCCACTGGCGAAGCACGTAGAGTCTGCGAGCCGGAAGGCAGCGCGTCCCGGACTGGCAGAACTCGTGCAGTCACATCCGGGGAAGGGAAAAAGTGCTCTTTTACTGATGTTTTGGTGGCACTGAAAAAGTACCGTTGTTATCGGGGCCCCGCCCTCCAGCGGGGAAAGAGCAAGTTTCCTCTTCTCCGGATGGCCTGTCTCAGGGACGCTTCGCGGTCCGTTTACCGGACTTAACGGCGCCCTGGGCAGGAGGGGCTGCCTGCTTTCGAGGTGAACGCCGCGCCCGCTTGGCCGGAGGCGCAGGCGGGGGCGGGGCAGCACTCGTTGGCGGGCGCCCTCGGCGAGGAACAGCGGAGGTGGATGGCTCGGCGGGCGGAGCGGGCTTACGGCCACGCCGATAGATGACATTGCCCATCGCATCCGACTGCTCTTTCACCGCCTTGAATTCCTGGGTGAATTCACCGACGGTGTCGCCGAACAGGCCAGCCTGGGATATGGGCGAGTCAAGAAAGCGAACTTTGTCAACGTCTCGCATATCGGCCAGGTTTAGCCAGAGGTGGCGTTCCTGAACCACAAGTGTGGACATCGTCCTCCCCAGCGCACACGCGGCGGACTTAGTAGTCCGAAGAGCATAGTCGGTCGCGGTGCGCAGCTCATGTAATAAGCTTGGGTTGGACCCGCCCTCGTGCAGCTCGGCCAGCGCCTGCGCTTGGTAGCGCTGGTAGGTGGCCATCGCGTGCAAAGCAGAAGCAGCCTGGCCCGCAGCCTTATAAGCTCTGGCTCCGAGGGAGGCAGACAACCTACAGGCTTTGGACGGGAGGCGGGGCAAACCCCGCCACGTAGAGGCGCCGCGCGGACAAAGATTGACCGCGATAGCGCGCTCCACTGACGGGATCGCCTCATACCCCCTGGCAGCTCCGCCGTCAAGGGCGGTGAGGGCGGAGGCACTCGCAGCACGGGCAGAGAAAGGTGCCCTCCAGGACTGCGTGAGCCTACTGTGCACTTCCGGGAAGAAGGGGACGAGAGGCTTCGAAGGCTTCGCCTTCTGGTCCTCTACGTAGCACCCATCTAGTCGGTCCGGCCGCGGAGCTGGGGGATAAACCATCTCCAACCCCACGGCCGAAGCAGCCCGGGAAAGCACGGCTAACATGTCCGCTTCAGGATCCGATTTGACAGCGCTCACCTGCCCGGAGGGGGCGAGCGGGTCCGGATCTTCGTCGGACAGTGAAAGCCCACCCTCCGATGCCGCGGAGGACATCTGATCTCCGGTGTCAGCGAGTGTGAGAGCTACCATCTGGTTAGACGGATCACTCTCACCACCCGAAGCTTGGATGGAGCGCCGTGAGGAGCGAGAGGTCCGCGAGCCCGTGGGCGGCGGATTATCTCCCGCTGAAACCCTCAGATCTGCCCGAGCGCCCGCTGCTTTTTTAGAACAGGAGGCAACTGGGGTGGCTCGCTCTCTTGCGAAAGTTAGCCGCGATCTTAGCTGTGCAACGGTCATGGCATCGCAATGACGACATGAACCGCCCGCGAGCACCGCATTAACATGCTGGACCCCCAAACATGCAATGCAGTGATCGTGTCCATCATCCGGAGACAGGAAACCCCCGCATCCAGAAACGCACAGTCGGAGCGCCATCCTGAAAAGGACGTGCTGCACGACTGTGTTGCTCTTTTAGGAAAGTTGCAACTATACGCACCGCTCTGGAGGACCGGACCCAAAGAACCGCAGGCAAGGGAGTAACCCAGCTCGACCGTCTGCCACCGCGAAGACCCACTCTGGACCGGGAGACGCACTCGTTCGCTCTGAAGTGCTGATCAGCAAGAGGAACCCTCATCGACTCACTCAGAAAGGATCTGAAGCGAAAAGGATGGCGTCTGCTGGCTCAGGTGTGCTTATATGCTGAGATAATTGCAGATGTCGCACACCTGCGCAAGCTTACGCTGCCAATTAATTTCATTCATTGGCCCGTTCAATACTCTCCAGATAAGCGGCTTCTGATCCGAATCCTCCCATTCATGGCACTGAAGTTCCCCAACCGAAGGGGAACATGACTGTTAACGCTAACAAAGTTTATGCTTAAACTTGTTCAGCATATTTTTAACGAATGCATTAATATGTTTAGTTAACATTTACAAAGGTTAATTTTTGCTTAAGAGATGCTGTTCATGGTTAATTCAAGGTAACTAATGTATGAACTAGAGTTCATACGCGAAACGCAATATACTAAATTTATATTTGTCACATTTGTAATAAAATATACATACACTGACTTACTACATTTTCTAACAGTGGAGAATGAATATGATTCTCAAGTTTAAAAAAAAAAAAAAAAAAAACAGTAGATCTTGAGTGGAAACTAAGTGAAGATCAACGTGCTGCCGATAATGTTTCCCAGTTTACTGTGTACCTAGCCATCATCTACAGACAAAAAGCCTGACTTTAATGGTACACCAATGTATATTTTTTAAAATGCACTGACCTTTCGTCTTTCGTGCAATAACTGACAGCAGAAAAGAGAGCAAAATTAATGAGTGTGCAATAAAAATGGTGTTAACTGCATAATAGGACAATTGTTTATTTTTTGCAAATTCAAAAAGTTTTATTATCATTGACAAAAGTTTTTAATTAAACGTGTTTTTTATTTTAAATCTTTTATTTTTTTAATTACTACAAACTTAATTTTTCTTTAAAACTATGAATAATAAAGAAACAAATCTAACTCCATAGTTTGTTATTGACATCAGAGATTGCATAAAGAATGTTTAACAACCATGGAAACTTTATTTGTATGTGTTTTTATTTTTTATGTATTATTATTATTTTTAATATTTTATAGTAGAAAATATTATTGACACTAAATAAAATGCTCTTTTTATGTCATCACTGTAGTAAATATTGTTTACATCTTTGTACATTAAATATATATATATATATATATATATATATATATATGACCTTTAACTGCAGAATTGTGTTAAGAAAATGTAACAATTTTTTAAATATTTTATTTAATTTTATGTTTTTTTACTGTGGTTGCATTAACTTACTTAAAATAAATTGCAAGCCACTTTCTTCTACAGTATATTTTACCATGATTTACTCTGTACTATGTACCTATACTATGTGTTATAAGGATTCTTGGGTAACACACTAGCAAAGGTCTAGTTTCAAACAAGACAGGTGCTGTTTCTCAATTAAAAAAATGCAGAGAATGGACTTGTGTTCTTGTGGAGAGCGGTCTTGCAAGGTTACCTTGGAAGAACAAACTCGCGAGACTACGAGAACAGAAAACATGCTGTGAGAAATGAGTTGCTGCGTTCTTCTTGGTCACGTGACCTTCACATATTATTGACTGAAACAAATTTAAACATTACAGCATTCATACAATGATTTATTGTTTTCCCCTTTTCAATATATGTAACATGCACAAAAACCTTACAAATTTAATTTGCAAAATACAAATAAAACTGATTTTAATACGAATTTGAGCAAATAAACTTAATGTGTTTAAGCTTTTATTAAGGTTTTTATATTAATGTTTAGTTTTACCGTCTCATTAAGGGAAACTCCTGAGATAAATAAGTTATATCTCTGAACTTTAATATTAAATGGGTATAGAACGCTGTGTTTCCCACCTCATTTATTAAGCCGTAGTGACTTCTGGGACTTCTTGAGCGAGTTTAGTGCTTAAGTCGATGCATCCTCAACATCCAGAACACATTCATGAAATTTCAAGAAATGAACATTGACAGTTGATGATAATGATGTTACACAAGAATGCAAGGATGTAGGAACGCATATTAAGAAACAGCCCTGGTGCAGCACTGGTTAAGAGCTTAATGTTAAAAATAATAAGCCAAATTAAACTACTGCAAGTCTGTTACATCACAAAGCATGTAAAAACAATCCCCTAAACCAAACATGTCATTCAGGTAAGCTTTGGCGTTATATTTTTATTATAGGGCATGACAATCCAGACATACAAAGTACAGTAATATGTAACTCGCTATCTATTTCAGATTTGATCCCAAGATGACATGTTCATATCAGGCCTTTATTAGCTCGGCATCACACCGTTCATCAAAGTGAAGCAATTCAGCCTATTCCCAAAGTTACTCATGCAATCACCACAGCTTTGATTCATCAGCGTTAACAATTACCGCTACTTCAAACACCTCAGGTCACCTTCTCTACTTATGACAACCAAACACAATTCAATTTGCCACAAATAAAAAAACCTCTGGCAAGAAGTTAGACCTGATTTCCTCCATTTAACAGCAAAAGGTTTTAATGAAGTGTTTTATAATGTACAGAATATATGTGTGTGTACACCTAGTATTTCTTATACCTCGTTGGGACATTTGGTTAATATGTACAACAATGCCCATATATTTTGACTTTGTGGGGATATTTTTTGGTACCCTTTGAGAAAATGGAAATTTTCCAAATGTTTCCTGTGAGAGTTGGGTTTTGGGGTACACACACACACACACACACACACACACACACACACACACACACACACACACACACACACACACACACACACACACACACACAATAATGTTAATTAACAGTTTCCTTATTTTGTGGTTCACATGGTGTTTTCTGTGTATTTACATTGTGAATTGCAGCACATATAATATAGAGTTCTATCTCTGCTTTGTTAATTTTCAGTGTTGACTTTTCAACAACAAAAGTCGACAAAGTGGCTTTTATTGGCATTTTAGTCAATCCTAAAAAAAGAAAAAAAAAATGAAAATCTGTCTGTAACCATTAATATTTTAATGTTACAACAACAAAACCAGGGACCATCCTGAATAGTGGACCATTCCTTCCGTATTGCACATGCATGAGGTGTGAGTGCTTTAAATACACTCCCAGTCTAACACTTAGAGCTCTAATTTAATGATGCAAAGTCTAAAGTAATTGGCGCATGTTTAAATCCACTTTTGATATTTTAAGGATGGAAAAATATTCTTTGGACCCTGACAAATGGTCTAAGGGGGTTGTGCTTATTCTCTTAAAGAGTTATGGGTGTGTTTTGAGCATAACACGCATTAAACCAATTAGTCTCATCTCCCTTTGTTTAAGAGTCAGTTACGTTGCACCATGGCACATTTGCTATTTATATGGCAGACTTTGTAAGTATAAGAACTGAACGCTTTACTAGCAAGAAAACAGTTAAACAGACCATCTGCATGTGGATAAAGTATAGCCCTCCTCTGCTCAGCCTCTTTACTTTTACTCTTTACTTATTTTCTTTCTTATATTAGATTTGTTTCAAAACTCATTTTAAATTCAGTTTTGATTTAAAGCAAATGCATCCCATATGGTCTCCAAAACCGGTGGACAAATCTAAACTTGTTTTTATGAAAACAAATACATATATAAAATACATATAATAAATATTACTGCTAATATTGACATTATTCAAATGCAAATTTTCATGAAAAAACTGAAAAAAGTTCCCTGACATTAGGGCATTTTAGGTGGTGATTTTTATATTATGTAGAAAATAATGTTTGTAACATTTTAATCCTTTATTTTTTGCATATGTGAAGACATTTGTGTATTGCTGCTCATCCTGTGTCTATTAAGCAATGTGTAAGCATTTTGGACTTGCAGTAACGTGGTCTGCACTGGACTTTAGAACAGCTTTTAGTTGATCAGTGGCGTGGTCTATTTTGGTTCTTCAAAATAGCTGCACCCCAACAATGCACCTTAACACACCTCCTTTTTAGACCGGAACACCCATGAGTTCACAAAAAGGTACAAATGGGTTTGGTATTTAAACAATGTGGTGCAAAACATGAAATTAGGGTTGCGCTGGTCTAAAAATAGCAACAAATCATGGCAAACACATCTTGTGCCTTTATGCACCGGGTATACGATAGGGCACTAAGACTGAGCAGAGATTGGCTTGACAAATTCGTAAGTGAAAGGTGAGGGAAAGAGTGAGAATTTTGAGAACAGAATTTTTTGGGGAGGGGGTAGAAATAAGAAAAACAATCAAATGCAGCTACCCAAGCAGAGCTGAAAAAGCAGAAAAGAAAGAAAGAAATGCTAGGGCTCCATACCTGGAATTGCTTAGGGCCCCCAAATCCCTAAGTCCTCCCTTGTGTGAATCTCATAGTAACTTAAAAGGTACAAAAGTGAACCTTTATAGTACAAAAGAGTACCCCAAAGCTTTTAATGTCTTCCTGTATGGTACAAAAGTGTACTTTTTTAAATAGGGACCACCCAGTACATTAATTGTTGAGTGTACAGTTTAAGACAAGATATTATTTAAAAATGTAAGATAAGCCGTGACGCAGTGGGTAGAGCTGTCACTTCACAGCAAGAAGATTGCTGGTTTGAGCTTTGGCTTGGTCAGTTGCCATTTATATGGAGTTTGCATGTTCTCAGAGTGTTTTTGTGGGTTTCCTCCGGGTTCTCCAATTTCTTGCACAAGTCCAAAGGCCTGCACTATAGGTGAATTGGGTAAGCTATGTAAATTGTCCATAGTGCATGTGAGCATATGAGTGTATGGGTGTTTCCCAGAACTGGGTTGCAGCTGGAAGGGTATCTGCTGCATAAAATATATGCTGGATAAATTGCCGGTTATTCCACTGTAGCGACCCCTAATTAATAAAGGGACTAAGCCGAAAAAAAAAATAAATAAATGAATGAACAATATAAGGCTGTAAACAAATAGAGAAGATTCTAGCAAGTTATTACCAGGTTTTTGTACCATCATTTACAGCCCAAATCCAGACAATATACCACTTTAAACTATTAAAAATGTCAGCAAAAGTCACTTTTCAAACTTTTTAACATTAAAAGCTTTTGGAGAAAAGATCAAGAGCCCATAATACAATTTAAAATCATAAATAAACAGTATCACAGAATACAGAAAACAATTTACTTACAATTTTTTATTTTTTTTTTGTGTAGGGTTAGCTGTACAAGTGTGTGTGCGTGTGTGTGTTGTTAATGTTTTTTGAACATATATTAATTTCTATATTATATTATTTGCTCAACAATTACACTTTTTATAAAATCGTACGGAAGCACACTTTTATTTTTCCAGGGATCCAGCTTTGTATTCCAGCTCAACGTTCTCCACGGGCCGCTCGCTTAGGACGTCTTTAATAAAACTGGCTTTCAGAGAGGCGGGGCACAGCTGACACACGCCGCTCGCTGTTGTGCAATGATTAAAGCTTTAAAATATAGAAAAAACCCACAGCCTTGCATGTTTTGCTTGCGCACACTGGCGGTGCGCATGTATTAACGTGTGCGCTCTGACTGCTGCTCGGCCCTGACAGCTTTCAGAGCGATGACAGGCCCAGAGTGTGTGAAAGCCACTGGATAAGAGGTTTAATGAGGCTGTGGGATCAATAGGCAGGTTAGGGGCGAGCTGTCAGATCACCTGCCTGTCTGCCTGTATGTTGATAGATCCTCTTTTGGCTAATGAAATGCTAACACATAAAAAAAAAAAAAAAATACACGCAGCTCATCAGAGGAGTATCAATGCAACTGCTTTGAGTTTGTATTCATGATCACAGACAAGGCAAGAAAGTATGTTACTGTTTCAAGCTTTCTGGTGGAGAGTGAAACAGACATGATGGCATTTTTTTTTTTTTTTGTAATGGGCTTCAGGTAATAAAATATTAATGAAAAAATAAATTTAATTGTGAGAAAACCTACATGCATATATACATATATGCATACACTATATATCTGGACTTCTGAATACATTTACCACTGTTTTTTGGTTACTTAAGAAGCATGACAGATTTACTGTTACTCTACAAACTGTGGCATTATTTGCAGATACATTTTTAAACCATAGTATATTAGTTTAAATAAATCAATTGTGAAAAACTTTATTTCATTTGATGTACTTGCTTAGAATTTGTGATCTGGTGATTTTAGCAAGCAATGTTTATTTTATTAATTTGTAACAAATATATTTACCTGAGTTGTAGAAAATTACTATTCTACAGCAATTCACATGTAACAAAATAAATTTTTGACGTGTTTATGGGCTAATACACAATCGAACACCAGCAAATGTCCCCTACTACTTTAGTATTAGCCAACTTTACTGATATTGTCAAAAGTATGTGTATATATATATATAAGGTTTTGTGATTATAATACTACAAGCGGGGCATTAAATAAATGCATATTTTCCGTGGACCGATCGATTTGAGGAAGTCTGCTATTTTATTTGACGGAAGACAAAAATATGATTGGAAAAAACACCCTATGCCGGTTATTAAAAATATCCAGTTTTCGATTTGTAATATAAATTAATTATTTAAGTGGAAAATAATTTAGGGCAGTCCTATTTATTTTATTCATTTTATTTAGTTTATTCTATTCTTCTGTGCTTAACACTGCAGGTGCGTGAAAATGCTCTGTTGTATTGTTCTATTATTAATATGCTAGCATATAAAAATAAATCAGTATTTTATGCAATATTTAATGTGTCAGACACAAAATAGACACGTCAATTTGTTTAATATAAAATGAATAGTAATCTGACCAGTTAACCGCTAATAACCGATTAATGAGCGGCAGTTGTCGGTTAGCAAAAATAAACCGAAATGAGCATCCCTATTTGGAATATAACTTGTTCAGATATTTAGCTTTAGTTTATCTGTCAATTTAAGTCTAAAACAGGTTTTGTAAAATGCAAATTTTTTAATATTGTTTTATTTTTTTCATAAATACTTAAAGGCACGCTATGTTTGATTTATTTATTTTATTGCCTGTGCTTAGATAATTTGATAGCTATGATAAGACAAGGTCAGTTCATGCTTTAATAGCAATGTTTTAATTAAATAATATTCATAAATATTTCATGACATTTAGGAAGAGGCTTTTTTTCTTTTTAAAGTATCTTTTTATAAATTAAAGAAAGACAAAAATTCACATTTACACTAAATGCAAACAAAAATCTTGACTTAAAGATATTGGCATTATCAAAAATATCATTTCAGTTTTTCTGCTACAATATTTCACATGCTGTATAATTTTTAGGGTTACTTGAGGTTTCTTTGTTGTTGTCCATGGAAGAATTTTAAGTGATCAAAAATCCATATAATTTAAAAATATAAGTAAATGAATAATACAAATTTCTGTTTATTTACTTATTTGGTACCATGGCTTATTGAAATTATTTAATTTATTATATAATATGTGTTTAGTAAGGGTTATTAAAAGTTGTATTTGCAAAAATTTTCATAGGAGAATGTCTGTTGGTGGAACAGTATCAAAATATATCAAGCAAACAGTCTACTGATACTATTAGCAAGATAGCAATGTTACAATCAACAACATGTGCAATTGGAACCATCAAAAAAAGTGATATCTTGTTCCTTCTTTACTGTTTTTTTTTTTTTTAAAGCAATTTCTAAGTGAAAAAGGTTTTAGTAGATGACAACAAGTAGATTAAACAACATAACATCTTCGAAAATCTATCTATCCATACCATGTCTCAAAAGTAACAAGCAATAATATATCTCACAAAAATAATAATGCATATTGTAGTACAGGAGTAAGAATGACTAAATTTCGCACAGGAATGACAGCGCAATCCGTGCATTACAATAGTCCTTTTATTTACTTTCCTTGACGATGACAATGATGGCATAGTAATGACATTCTTATTTTTAGCTGCATAATGGTTAAATAAAAATTGTGTTTTTGATTAAAGGTTTACCAGATCTGAAAGTCTACAGTGCTTCAAGTTTTCTTTGTGAATTTCCAACTAAAAACAAAGTTGGTGAAAATTGATCACACTGGATTAGTATGTTGTGTGGCGGGGAGTGATCGTCCATGTACTGCTCCTACTGTTAAAAATATCTCCACTGTTGAAGACATAGTACTGAGTTAAGAAAATGCATCATGCACGCATCGCACTGTCCGACAGATAGCATGGGAGTCTTGCAGTTAATTACCCTGATATGTAAACTTTGCTTTATTTCTGTGCATGCTAATTCAGTTTACCAGTAAGAAAATGTAAGCATTCTGTCAATATTTGGGTTGTCATTGTATAATAAGCTAATGCGATGATATACATCAGGTAAAGAATTATCTATATATATATATATATTTAATCTATTTGCCATCTATTTGCCATCTAATTACAAAATATTATTAAAGTTGGAGGTTTTGACGAAATTCTGAGAAAAATTAGCTTTTTATTTAAGGTTTATTTATATTTTAAAATTAATTCTAATGATATTGCTTCTCTGTCCCACTATGTTTTAACAATTTCCAGAACTTGTCGCAGTTAAAGTAACATTGTATATTAGTCTTTTCATAGTCATTGACATTTATCAGTCTTTAATTCTTGACCCAATTTTATGCGTAAAGTAATTCTATTATAGATTGTGGAGTAGTCGTCTAACAGTTTAACAATGAATATTTTAAGACCAGATAAATTAAGAACAAAACTTCTGGAAGAGTAACAGCATCTCGTGCTTTAGCATGCTAACAGCAACTGGCATCTCTCAAATCATCTGCTGAGAGCGATATTTCTATTATTAATCAGACTGCGTTCAGGATTCAGCTCGGCGTCAGGCTGAGCTCCTTTAAGACAGACTTCTCGATAGTCTGTTTCTCAAACAGTGCAGTGCAGAGCTAGCGATGCTAAGGTCAGAGGTTGGATTCCTAGGGAATGTGTGTGAACTGACGAAACATATACCTTTAACGCAATTCTGCTTGAAGCTGCTAGTGATGCAAAAATTACAAAGCTGGGTTTGCTGAGTTGTTGGTAAGACACAGTGTCTTTGATGAATCTCTCAAAGGCAGAGGCGGAAACAGCTACTGAAGCGCGACTCTGTGATTCTCTGTGTACAGTTGCTCTGTGTTTTTCCCCTTGAAGGCCGCTCGAAGAGACAAGAGGACACGTCTCAGACACAAGTCCTCGTGACAGAGCCCCCGCAGACCCCAGCGCAGACCTGATGACAGAGTCTCAACCAAACCACCGGCCCTGCACTGATTCACAGTGACACCGGCGGTCCCTTCCTTCAGACAGACGCTCTTTGTTTCATCTGGAGAACTTGCTTCAGTTTCGTCTCTTTGTGACCTTTCATGCACCCCCCGATGTATTTGTCAAGGCACATCAGAGCAAGTGGAAGTCCTACAGGATCATTCACAAGAAAACACACTTTATAACTTTATGACTTTATAATGCAGAGCTTAGTTAGCTGAAAGGCAAGGACACGGTAACTAAGCCAGATGGTTGGAGGTTTAATGGAAGCACCAATGGAAGACTTGTGGCCTGTGTCAACTGAGTTGAGCAGCGTGGTACAGTAGACTTGTATGGCGGTTTTCACATGCCAAAATGTATTTTCAATATATTTGTCAGTTTTTTTTTTTTTTTTTGTCTTCAAACAGCTCCTGTGTGTAGAACTAGTTTTTGAATCCTTCTGTTTTGTTTTGAATTAATTTTGGACCGTTCTAGCTGTGAAGTTAAAAATCATTCAGAGTAGTGATATAGAACTATAATGTGGTCGAGACCTGCCTTGAACTACTTCGGCTGTATGTTTATAAAAAAAAAAAAAACACAGCACACCTTAGAATGTCCATCAACCAATCAGAATTAAGCAGTCAGCAACCATTTAGTATAAAACTTTAAAATGCAGTGCTTAGTTAGCTGAGAGGACAGGAACGTGTAACTGAGCCAGATGGATGGAGATTTAATGCAAGTCCCAATGTCCTTAAAAGACTTAAAGAAATGTGAGGCAGGTAGAAAAATGACAGGTTTCGTCCTGTCACTTTATGAAATGGCTTGCGGCAGGGATAAACCTAATAGCGGGGGATTGTCGAGCAGGACATTTCTTTTCATTTTTGTCTGTGTGGTAAAATGAGCATCATACATTTGTGCATAGGAAATGTGCTGTATGATTTGATATTTAAGTCAGTCTATGTATAATATTTTTAAGAGTGTCAGATTATTTATCCATTAATTATTTTACCAATTATTTATTAAATAAACACAATTAGTCCCATTTTTTGGTGCAGAAAACATAAACATGAAGGTCAAATGCAGGAGTTTATAAACTATCTAAATGTGTTAACGGAAATATTGAAGGGATGAATTGATTGTTTGACTATAAATAGACTACTGTACATGGAGAAACGGATGGAGGAGCATTGTATGTCAATAAATGGATGAGCAAACATGTAAAAAAGATAGATGGATGGATGGATGGATGGATGGATGGATGAATAATAAGTGAATAGAGGGGTGGATGTACATTTATGAATGAATGGACGGATACATTAATGGATGGACAGACTACTGAAAATTGATTGGCAAAATGGACTGTGGATAGATGGATTGATGGATGAATGAATGGATGGGTGGATGGACACTCTGCTATAAACATATTGATGGCTAATGGACATTGTAGA
This sequence comes from Danio rerio, assembly GCF_052040795.2. Taxonomy (NCBI): domain Eukaryota; kingdom Metazoa; phylum Chordata; class Actinopteri; order Cypriniformes; family Danionidae; genus Danio; species Danio rerio. The sequence continues at coordinate 54,494,160 of NC_141023.1, forward strand.
TTTATGAAAGAAATGCTTTACATCAATGGATGGATGGATGGATGGATGGATGGATGAATAGATGTTTACTGTACAGATTTGATTGATGGATGGATGGATGGATGGATAAATTAATGGATGAACAGACTACTGTAAATTGGTTGATGGCAAAATGGACTGTTGTGGATGGATGGATGCTCTGCTTTGAATAGATTGATCGCTAATGGACCTTGTACATTTATGGAATGCTGTACGTCAATATATAGATGGATTGATGAATGGATGGATGGATGGATGGATGGATGGATGGATGGATGGATGGATGGATGGATGGATGCATGGATGGATAGATGGATAGATAGATGATTACTGTACATATTTGGAAGAACAAATCGATTGAGGGGTAGATGTACAGTGCATCGATGGATGGATGGATGGACGGATGGTTGAATGGATGGATTGATGGATGGATGGACAGACGGATGATTGGAATACTGTAAATTGATGGCAAAATGGACTGTTGTGAAAGGATGAATGGAAGGGTATGGATTTATAAATGAATAGTGGGATGAACAAATGTATGATGTACATACTGCTAAAGTCAAAATTATTAGTTCCCCTTTGGCTTTTGGCTATAATAAAAGCAGTTTTTTAAATTTGTTAAACGCCATGTTAAGGATAAAATTATTAGCCCCTTTAAGCTTTTTTTTTTTTTATAGTCCACAGAACAAACCATCGTTATACAATAACTTGCCTAAATACCCTAACCTGCCTAGTTAACCTAATTAACCTAGTTAAACCTTGAGGATGGATGGATGGATGGATGGATGGATGGATGGATGGATGGATGGATGGATGGATGGATGGATGGATGAATGGATGGATAAACAGACTACAGAAAATGGTCTGATGGCTAAATGGACCACTGTGGATGGATGTATAGAGGATTACTGTACACTGGAAATTCAAAACAATGGAGGGATCGATAAATACATGGATGAAATGCTGTACATGGATGATATATAAATAGATGAATGAACAGACACATGGACACACAGAAGATTTAGTGGATCTGGCGCCTGATAACAATCATGAACAGTCATCTGTTTTTTGATTATCACGCGGTAAAAAAACAATGCCAATAATGGTGAATAATTAATACTTTTGTTCTTTTACACGTTTCTGATTCTTTAACGGAATACTTGAAACGTTTCACTGAGTATCTGAGAAGCCTCGAGCGCTGATTATTAATTTTCAGCTGTCTTTGTTCAAGCGCTGTTATTTGTTTAATTCTTTGTTTTCTTTTTGTGCTTTATTGTAGAACAGATTGATTACTTCTTTTAAATCATTTCTTTAAACCACGTTTACTTGTCTAAAATATATATCTGAAGGCTAAATGCCAATGTTTTCATTTGTTATTACATTTCACTCGTTATAAATACAGAAAATGCTCAACACAAAACCCTTCAGTGGCATGATATTTTCCACTGTGGTATGCAGAACTGCGATGTTTTACTAGAATTGGTACCAATTGTTAAAATGTTGGTACAACGACAACCTTCCTCAAATGAACACACAAATCAAGAGCCAAACGTAAACACCTAGAGCCAAGAGTGAGCTTTCTAAGCTATGTGGGATCGAGGCTAAATTTGGGATGTGCGCTAACATATACGGTACTGCATCAATATCTGTTCTCCAGTGCACTCACTTTCAATCTCTCTACCTCTTTCAAATACATTTTCTTTTCCTGTGTGTGATCGCACTAATAAACAGGTACCAACATGATAGGGATTTTTATTGTACAAAGAGCATCTTCCTCTTTCAAGCATGCTTCTCCATTGACCAGAATTGATTCCAATGGTGGGCATGGTGAATACAGTCCGCTCAATACTGGAAACACTGACACTTCTGGAAACGTTTCAAGGCCGTGTTCGAGAAGCAGTGCTTTGTGCTTAAACCTTAGGGGCAATTTAGCATCGGTGTGTGGCTGCAGGGTTCTCTGCGAATTTAGTGCGCATGTTTTTGCAACAGTTTATACGTATCATGGCAATAAAGTCTTATATTAGAGTCTGCTTCCCTGCCCCCTTTGAAATGAAAATAAATATCTTCACACAATCTCTTTTATCTCTGTCAGTATTCATTACTGGAACGGGAGCAAATAGCAATGCTGCACAGTTTTTCCATTTAACCTCACTAGCTCGGCTAACCCTCACTAAATCATTCAGGGCACAGGCGCTGATGGAATTGACTTTTCTTGGGTCTTGTACCTCATTGTAATAACAATAGTCCAAATTAAATGCCGCTAATCTATTAACACATTAAATTGGTCAGTTTTGTAAGACACTCACAGTAATAGACTTGCAGAGAGACAAATAAAATCACTCACACATGCACAAAACCAAATGTCAACTCACTGCCAGCTTGAGAAGTGCAATCATTAAGAAAAATACAGTAAATTAAGTATAAAGCAGAAAATGACATGTAAAAAACAAACATTAAACTTGTTAGTTACCAGCCACTTTATTAGCTACACCTGTCCAACTACTCGTTAATGTGAATTTCTAATCAGCTAATCGCATGGCAGCAATTCAATGCATTTAGGAATGTAGACATGGATGTGCAGCCGACAGATCTGCAGCAACTGCGAGATGCTATCATGTCAGTATGGACCAAAATCTCTGAGAAACATTTCCAGTACCTTGTTCAATGTATGCCACGAACAATTCTGAATTCTAAAGGCAAAGTGAGATTCAACCTGGGACTAGTAAGGTGTACCTAATAAAGTGGCCAGTGAGTTTATATTTAATATTAATAAAGAAACACCAGAAATATTTGGAAAAGTCTAGATCTCCTACTGTAGATTTAATAAACCATCTAATGTAAAGTCTCTCTATTAATTTTTTATTCAATTAATAATCATGCCACTGAATATGAAACTATGCACGCAATAAATGGAGGAAAACTGAAAATTCATTACCCCAAAAAGTGCCCATATTACTAATTTAAATAACTGACTTTATAGTCGTCAGATCTGAAAAAAAGGTTCATTTAAAATTTGTTGCTTTCAAGTAATTTTATTTTAAAATGTAATGTTTAATTGTCCACATTAACATTAACAAATGTAAGTCTTATTAGTTAGCTACAGAACAAACCATCATTATACAATTAATTGCCTAAATACCTAACATGCCTCATAGCAACAAGTTTGCTGGTTCGAGTCCCAGCTGGGCCAGTTAGCATTGCTGAGTGGAGTTTGCATGTTCTCCTCGTATTCGCATGGGTTGTCTCTGGGTGCTTCGGTTTCCCCTAGAGTCCAAAGACATGTGGTATATGTAAATTGGGTAAACAAAATTGGCTGCAGTGTATGAGTGTGTGAATGCAAGATGGTAAGGGTGTTTCCCAGTAATGGGTTGCAGGTGGAAGGTCATCTGCTGTGTAAAACAAATGTTGGAATAAAGGGCGGTTCATTCTGCTAAGCCGACCCCTGATAAATAAGGCACTAAACTAAAGAAAAATGAATGAATAATCCCCACTTGATAGCAAATAACCTGCAAACATACAGTATCAACATGTCTCTTTTCAGCTTTCGCTATACACCAAGTGAGATTAGAACAACATAAGTATCATTTAAAAAGACAGAATTTGATTTATTTATTTTTAACGCCACATGATCAAATCAGAACCTGCGAGCAGACAAACTAATATAGCAACCGTGCATCAAAAAAATAAAAAATTACATATTCCCTGCATGCCTGCTGCAAGTATATTCACGCAGATATGTCTGAGCGCACACGTACCGGTTTCAGAAACACACCGGGGGCTCGTGAGTTTCCACCTCAAAGCAACAGTCAATTTGTTTTGCAAGGAAGGTGCGACGCAAAGCAACATCAAGCGCACGAGACAGGCTACGACGCCTGTCGTAGAAGCGCAGACGAGATAGAAGACGGCGAAATGAGAAGGAAAGGAGGCGAGAGAAACACAAGTGACATCAAACAGCCACACATTGCCACACGCGCTCAGTCTGGGCTGCTGAGGAGAGCGCGGCATTTGTCCTAATCAATACCCAGCACAAGGCATTGAGATGCAGCCAGAGGCTCCAAGCCAGGCAAACGTCCAGGCCTGCTGCCAAAAGGATGGAAGGGAGGGAGAGGGTGAAGGGATAGGAAACAACTTCACAATCTGAAGCCTTTCTGCGATGCCGGGATGTGCTGTGCTCTCTGTCTCTCACCAACTGAGAGTTGGTTGCACTGGGCTCTTGGTGGAAGGTCATGGGAAGACTTGTTCGGATTGTGCCTCTACATTTAGATTTTATTTCAGAGAGTGACCCTCGTCTCATTAAAGTCTTTATTATGGTGAAGGACATACCAGACAGTGGAATACACATGTCTGGGGCAAAGGGAATAATCCAATCTGAAAATCTGACTGTCTGCCTGTCTGAATGACTGGAAAAAAAAAACATAACTGTTGCAATTAGAAAAGTGGATGGACGGATTGAAGTATAGATGGATGAACAAATGGATGATGCACGGATAGATGGATGGATGGATAGGCAAACAAAATGGGCAAACAAATGGATAGATGGATAAATGGATTCATAGAGAGATGGATGGATGGACAGATGGAGGGGACAAATATGATAGATGGATAAAGAGATGGATGGATGTACAGACAAATGGATAGATGCATAAATGGATTGATGGGGAAATGAATGGATGGACAAATGAATAATAGGAAAAATATTATGGATAGACAGACAGACAAGACAAACAGAGAGACATACAGACTAGATAGATAGATAGATAGATAGATAGATAGATAGATAGATAGATAGATAGATAGATAGATAGATAGATAGATAGATAGATAGATAGATAGATAGATAGATAGATAGATAGATAGACCAATGAGATTTATAGACGAACAGATAGATGGATGGTTGGATGGATGGATGGATGGATGGATGGATGGATGGATGGATGGATGGATGGATGGATGGATGGATGGATGGATGGGACAAAAATGATAGATATATAGATGACTGGATGGTTGGACCGATGAAAGGACAAAAAATGGATGAAAAAATGGATGAACGAATAGATGGTTGGATGGGACAAAAAATGATGTATTACATGCATGGAGAGATCGATGGATGGATCGATGAAAAAACTGACAAACAAATGGATGGATGGATAGATAGATAGATGGGACAAAAATGATGGATACATGGATGGATGGATGGATGGATGGATGGATGGATGGATGGATGGATGGATGAATTGATGGTTGGACTAATGAATGGATAGACAAAAAAGTGGATGAATAAATGAATTAACGAATGGATGGATAGATGGATTGATAGATGGATACACAAACAGATGACTGGATGGGACAAAAAATTATAGATGGATGAACAAATGGAGAAACAAATGGATGGGTGGATAGATGGATGAATAGATGGACAAATGGATGAAACAAAAAAAGATAGATGCATGGATAGATGGATGGACCGATGATTGGGGGAACAAAAAATGAATGAACAAATGCATGAACGAATGGATGGATTGATGGATGGGTGGACAAACGGATGAATTGGACAAAAAATGATGGATGGATTGATTGATGGATGGATAAATGGATGGATGACCCAATGGATGGATGGATGGATGGATGGATGGATGGATTATTGGATAGTTGGACCAATGGACGAATGGACAAAAAATGGACGAACAAATGAATTAACAAATGGATGGATAGATGGATTGATAGATGGATAGACAAACTAATGGATGGATGGGACAAAAATGATAGATGGATGGATGGACGAACAAATGGACAAAGAAATGGATGGATGCATAGATGGATGAATGGAAGGACAAATAGATGAGACAAAAATGATAGATACATAAATGGATAAACTGATGGATGGATGGATGAAAAAATGGAAGAACAAATTGAGGAATGAATGGTTGAATTAATGGATGGATGAACAAACAGATGGATGGATTAGACAAAAAATGATGGATGGATGGATGGATGAATGGGACAAAAGTTATGGATAGAAGTATGAATGAACTAATGGATAGATTGACAAAGAAATGGTTGTATGGGATGGGGCAAAAATGATTTAATCTTACAGTAAATTTGCAAGATATTACTATAAATCAGCTTGTGCTATTCCCCAGATAAAATATTAAATATACAGCCAACGTAATGCTTTGTTGTTTTAATAGAGGACAAATGATGCAATATATATGTTGTTCTTTGAGTAAATTTCCTAAAGAGGTTAGAATATCAGATAGTGTAAAGCCATTCATTAATTTGTTCATTTTCTTTTTGGCTTAGTCCCTTTATTAAGCAGGGGTCGCCACAGCAGAATGAACCGCCAACTTATCCAGCATATCTTTTACGCAGCAGATGCCCTTACAGCTGCAACCCATCACTAGGAAAAACACTAAGAAACATCCATACACAGTCATTTAGACAAAATACACAATAAACAACTTAGTTTACCCAATTCACCTATACTGCATGTCTTAGGACTTGTGGGGGAAACCAGAGCACCAGGAGGAAACCCACACGAACACAGGGAGAACATGCAAACTCCAAACAGAAATGCAAACTGACCCAGCCAAGGCTCAAACCAGCGGGCTTCTTGTTGATCATGCTACCCACTGCACCACCGTGACAAACAGTGCAAAGCTGTAAAAACTACAGTACTTAAGCTAAACTTATGGTAAATCACTGAAATCATCGCTGGCTGTATTTTACTGTAAAATTACACCACAACAATAACACGGTGAACATAGTGGCAAAAGGTTCAAATTACAGTAAATGTCTGGATCTACTGCTGCTAGTTTTACTGTAATTTCCTTTTAAAGTGAGGATGGATGGATGGATGGATGGATGGATGAATGGATGGATAAGTCAGTAGACAGACAGATAAATGAAATGTTAAATAAGTCCTGCCAGTGTTACTTTTATAAGGTTAAACAAAATTGTCAACAGTTAGTCATGCAATAACTTTATTTTCCAAAAATTGTACATTACATTGAGTGACATTAATTTAATATGTTTAACTTCAAAATCTTGCATTTTCACTTCACTGATCGGCTCTGAGTTGATATTTTTTGCTAGAAATTCAGTGAAGAAAAAAAATAGTTTTGTAAACTTTTCCAAGTTCAGTAACAAAGTGTAGATGCCCGCAGAGTTGATGGACACAGACTAAAAGCAGCAGAACTCATATTTTGCCAGATCTTTAAGGTGAAAACCCTTAATTCTGCTGCAGAAAAATGGTCTGCAGCACAGTTCTCTGTTAAGAGCTTTTTTTGTTACTGAGAGAAAGAGCTGTGATGAAGAGAGCAAAAGATTGTTTTATGGGTAAAATTATCTTTGTTATGATTGGTCGGGCACAGATTGAACACCTTTTTTTTTGAGCATGTACGGCCAGAACAACAGAGCACAGTCTTTTGTGTGCATAAATGGGTTCGCAGCATTGGAGCTTTTCAGAAAAAAAATAAGACGAGTCTAGCATCTCCTTTGCTTCCCTCTCCCTCTCCGCTTCCCCCTTTTCAATCTTTCTATCAATGTCTCTATCATACGGTCGTGTTGCCACTTTGCTATTTTATTCACAACACAAGAATGCACTCCGAGCTTCCCAGGAGGATGAGGCTGAATAAGGGAAAAAAAGATGTAGAGGGCTTTGTTTCTAGCTGCTGTTTCCCTTCAGTCAAGCTTTCTGTTGTTTAAATGTTTACACTGAACAGCCCAGAGGCTTGAAACAAGCTTGTATGCAGCAGGAAAATGACACTTTGTCAGGATTTCATCACATTTTCTCCCATGCCAAGCAGTTCTAGCATGACAAGATCGTTGTGAAAAATTCACTAATTTCATTCACATGCTAAAGCAACTCAATGGCCAAGGTCTCCTTAAAAGTCTCTCATTGTGCGTTAAGGCTATTCAGAAAGAGAACCTTCACTACATCAAGAGTTCATAAGGACACTAACATACACACACACATAAGCTAAATCTATTTAGACTCGTGCAGAGTTTCTCAGCAAATTCCCTTGAAGCGAACACACATGCAGAACGTTTATTAAGCCGCTAATACCACAGGCGTTTTCCCCTCTTCGTTGCAGTAAACAACCAGAAAATGAAAACCAAATTCACTCAAGCTGATGCTCTTTTATTTAAACTAGCCCCGATATAATGAGTTTCCTCCAAAGGCAGGAATTTCATTATTGACATCCCTCTCATCAAGCATTCAATCTTACAGCACTCGGCTTCTGTTTCCTCCCACCTTAAATATCAAATGATGTGCCGGCGAAACAGAATTGTAAAGATTCTATTACATCTTTCTTTGGCATGAGGATTGATTTGAGCTCAGGTACTGTGCGAAGCCTTGGCCAGAAAACAGAAAAGCAAGGCTCAATCTTATTGGTTCGAGTTCTTTGAAATCCCACTCAGTTTTTTTGGTTTCCTCGACAGAAAGGAAAATCGTTGAAGAATGTGCAAACAGATAGCACTATTGTTTTACAAAACTGTAAATCAATTAATTTTATACAGTAAATCCAGTTATTAAAATAGCAATCAGCAGTGTTTATATCTATGGTTGCTGTCGTTAAATAATAAATCTCAGCAAACAATGTTTCTACAGCATCTCACAATTTTTCATTTTGGCTGCATTTTATTCTAAAATAGGCAAAAAGTATTGCATACAATGGTCGATGGGGGAATATATAAATAAATAAATAAAATACGAAACATTTATTGAAACAGATGGTCATGTTTTAGTTATGTGACCTTCGTAGGCTTTTCTATTTCTTCCCTATTTGAGATATTCTTTGTGTCCGATGCACCTGCCTGCGACCATTCAGATGTGTGCGACTGTAAGGAGGATGTTTTAAAAACATTTTAGTTACTGGACTTGGTGCCAGACAGGCTGGTCTGAGTATTTCAGAAACTGCTGGTATACAGAGTGAGCGGCAGTTTTGTGAGCGCAAATGCCTTGTTGATGCCAGAGATCAGGGAAGAATTGCCAGACTGGTTCTACCTGATAGAAAGGCAACAGTAACTCAAATAGCCCCTCGTTGCATCCTAGGTATGCAGAAGATCGTCGCTGACATATTGAACAACATCTTGAACCTTGTATTGTTGCTGACCATGTCCATCCCTTTAAGACCACAGTGTCCCTTCTGATGGCTACTTCCAGCAGTATAACGCGCCATGTCATATAGCACAAATCATCTCAGACTGGTTCCATGAACATGACAATGAGTTCATTGTACTTAAATGGTCTCCACAGTGAACAGATCTCAATCCAATAGAGCACCTTTGGGATGTGGTGGAACGGGAGATTCGCGTCATGGATGTGCAGCCGACAAATCTTAAGCAACTACGTGATGGCATCATGTCAATATGGATCAAGATCTCTGATGAATACTTTCAGTACCTTGTTGAATCTATGCCATGAAAGATTAAGGCAGTTCTGAAGTTAAAAGGGAGTCCAACCCGGAACTAGTAAGGTGTATCTAATAAAGTGGCCAGTGAGTGTATGTACAGTATATACATGAAATAATGTTTGTGCATTTGGATTTTCACAAACTAAAAACACCAGACTGCAACTCCGAGGGAAAAAAAAAAAAGTGCATTCTTAAAAGACAGTTCAGCCCTAAATGAAAATCTGTTGATTTTACTCACCCTCAGGCCATCCTCATTGACTTTTTTCTTCAGTAAAACTACATTTCCTTGGTTCTTGGTGTTGTATAAATGCGATTACTATACTGACACACACACAAACTATAGTCTAGCATATATACACACAAAGCCAAATAAATTCTCGTTGCTCCTGATGATACACTGAGGTTATAAGGAGTGATGTGATTAGCCAAGAAAACGTATGCAAAAAAGTGAATTGACTAGTTTATTGAGTTTAAATGCACCCATGTTTCAAAGCATTAAAGGGTGCCTCAATAATTGCATATGCATTAAATAAATGCACGAATGAACTTACCCACTGGCCTTAGGCTTTGGAATATATGTGAAAATATTGTAAATAATGTTCAGTTTCTTGCACATAGTGTTTATTCTTTTACTTCTATAAGGGATAGTCTGCCAAAAAAAATACTAATGAATAATTCTCTACAATAACATTACATGAATGATGTGTTAATATGTGAACTAAACATCACTTTATTATGAACTATATCTAGTGCATTTACACTGAATAACAATAGAAAAGTCTGTCAACATCAACAGTTTAAACACATAAGTTTAAGAGTAGTTAAAGATGGGTTAATGATGATGTGCCCCTCCAAGTAAAGTCATGACATAACTACACATTAACAGCTCATGAGCTCATGTAGGTTCAATTTAGCTTAAACCTTAAATGTTAAATCACACACGATTAAAAAATATGTACTAACAAGTTATTAATGTGGCCGTTCTTCACACATGAACTCATGTGACTCATATTGTAGTTAAAGTTAGTTCATGATTAGCATGCGCCTTAACTCATCTTTAATCCATAATAAAGTATTGTTTAGTTTACATATTAATACATCATTATTCATACATTGTACTTGTATGTAGTGCTACCATACTAATTTACTCCCCCTCAAATTCTAAACCTTTGAGTTTCTTTATTCTGTTGAACACAAAAGAATGTGTTTTGATGAAAGCTGGAAACCTGTAACTATTGACATCTGTAGTAGGAAAAACAAATACAAAGGGAGTCAATGGTTAAAGGTTTCCAGCTTTCTGTAGAATATCTTAATCTTTTGTGTTTAGCAGAATAAATTAAAACTAAAACGTGTTTGGACCAAGTGACAAGTGCATAAATGATGACAGAATTTTCTGTTTTTGGTGAGCTATATTAAAGATCTCAATATATCATTAAAAAACACATGTATTATTTTTGTTTTCCCTGTTTATGCTTTCTTACTCTTGAAATGCTGGTAACCATTTACTTTAATTAATCTAATGAATCACAAACTGTTTCATCTAAAAACCTTTGCTGTTATATTGGGAAAAAGCCATTTACATTTGTGAATTGCCCTAGGTAAATTAACTTAGTAAATTAAATTAAATTAAATTAATAATTAAATTAGTAAATTAACAGCTACTTTCATTTTGGGCTGGACTGTTCTTTTACATGTCAAATACAGAATAGCTATCATAACAGAATGTACAGATATTTGGCAACTTTTAGAATTTGGCAACAACCACCTGTGGAACATTTAAGTAAAAGGATAGTTCTCTAAAAGTACAAGGATTTACTCAACCTTCACTTGTTCAAAACCTATTTGAGTTTCTTTTGTTTGTTGAAAACACAAAAAGAGATTTTAAAGAATGGTGGTTTATGGTACCCATTGACTTTTATAGTATTTTTACAAGTCAATTATCAACCAGCATTCTTCAAAATATCCACTTTCTCATTTGTTCAACATATTAAAACATGTTTTCAGTCGCATGTGAGGGGAGTAAATGTTGAGACACTTTTCATTTGTGCGTCTCCCTTAAAGACTTTCAAATATTATTTGTCTACATTTTTAAAAGACATACATGTTTAAGACACATTCTTTATACATAATGTGCTTATTATCAAAACACAAGCACATTTGCTGGAAATTCACTTCTTTTTTTCAAGTTCAAAGGCAAATGTGTGCCAACAGCAGGCAATTTACTAGCCTGCCAAGCATAACACTTAAGTAAATTGTGATTATTCATATTAATTTGACTTGGAACAGAACAGTGGTAGAGATGTTTGAATGGCCACGCTAGAAATAAATATCTCACTCATGCAAATATCAACCAGTACACACACACACACTGAGTCTGACAGGATGCCAATTTTTTATTATTTTTTTTCTTTAAAAAATCTTGATGCATTTTCTACAGCACTTCACACTGCTTGTACAGTCCATCTACAAATGGTCTCATGTCATTTCACTAATTTTTTATCCTTATACACTTTTTAACTTGTACTATAGAATGAGAGATATAAAACTCTTACAATTAAACCCTGTAGACAAGACTATTTTAGAAGTCTTGAAGTCAATATGCCTCAATGAAATTGAAGTTACAGTTCATCCAAAACTGAAATTTCTGTCATCATTTACTCACCCTGTACTTGTTCCAAACCTGAACAAAAATAAACTATTTTAAAGATAGCTGGAAATGTGTAACCACTGACTTTCGTAGTATTTGTTTTTGCTAGTATGGTACAGGTTTTCAGCTTTCTTCAAAAATCCTTTCTTTGTGTAAACTATCAATTTCAAAACTTTACTTATGTTGAGATTGTCATAGATACACAGATTATTGCATGAACAACTCGGCTTACACAATTAGAGTCAAGCTTGAAGTGTGCTGTGCTAACACAGTATCGGACTGGATGCAATACTGATGTTGAGGTAAAGTGCTTTGTTGAAGCAAGAGTTAGCAAACATTTGCATGTCGTCTACATAAGTAATGTACAGCAAGCACGTTTCAGTTGTAGTAAAGCTAAACACTGTTAGCATTATTAAGGGAACAGTAGATTACAGAAATGAAGGATTCTCATTATCATCATCATCAAGCGAGCGGCTCCCAGCAGCTGGTCGTTGACAGAAACTGCTTCCTTACTGATTGGAGCCAGCCTGAGATTCCGGAGCCAAATGATGTTTGTAGAAATTCACAGGATTCGGTTCAGCATGGAATTTTTAAAAAGCACCATGAATTAATCCTCATTTGAATCCACCAACTGACAGAATCAAACCCAACGCGATAACAATGCTGTTCCAGTGGCATAATATAAAAAGACATTCATTTGCGGCAGAATAATGAAACGGGTTCTGCGTGCTCGCAGCTAGCAGATAGCAAACAGTCGGATCTCCTCTGGGACTGCATTAGGAGTCAGGATTTCATGGATGCAACGCTAGATCTGACTCTCGTTGGCCCCACACAAACACTGACAGTCATACCCCCTCAGGCTCACTGCAATTACTAGGCAGAGGCCCTAAAGTCTAAACTTATCTGATTATATTTCCATTCTGCACTATCCAAACAGTTTTACCGCTTGAACGAGTCTGTTTAAAAGCCTCCTGGAGCGAGATACAGGCTCGGCACAGTCAGTCTACAGGTTCTCTAATATTAGGCTACAATCGTATTTGGTCTCGAGGCAGATTCACATGAGCCACCGCTCTGATAAGAAGCAAAGTTTGACATCCAATAATGAAAAAAACAGACGGCGCCTTTCAGAGGTCTATGTGCCTCATTTTAAGACATTTATTCATTCCTCAGTCTACTGACAGTATGAATAAACATCAGCTGACTGCAGCACGAGGAATGAGGTACCTTGTAGACAGTGTGGGATAGCAGGACCTGGCTGTCAACTTATTTCACCTGGGGGCCTTGCAATGGGGCTCTAGCAGGTAAGGCTTGCAGAAAATGCTGAGCATTTTGTCAAAAATTCACAAGACATCTGTTGCCAAGCCGGGACCTTGCTTCCTAGACGTTTAATTAAATAAGTGTCACCGAGCGTACGGATAAATATGCTGCAACTGGTGCAGGGGTGCATAATTATGACAGGGCATCTAGGGAGCTGCGGTCTTCCATGCTCATTATTGCCCATCTGGGACATCAAAAAACAGCACTTGAGTCCCATATGGGAACAAGCTTTTACTAGTGCCCTCGAAGGAGGGGAACATCCGCATTTAAACTATATGACTGTGGCTTGAGTTTCAGGCAAATGGGTCAGATCTTCCTTATTTGCGTGACTCTGTTGATGTGTATGAACGAATGGCGGTTGACGTCTTGACATATGCCTGCATGCACACATTATCCCGCTTAAACACAGTGCAGGCAGTTTTAATCACATAAAGATGTGGATTTCACCCGAATTCATTTTTGTAAGCATGGAGGATTATCGAATATAATCAGAAGATTTAAAAATTGCTGACAGCTGTCATGCAGTATGTATGATGCAACAAAGTGCCACTAAGACATTGTTTTGGAATTGCTATAGAGCAGTCAGGATTAGTAGGAAATCCTGTACCTTACCTTAGGGGTACAACATGACAACTCTGTACCTCAACTAACCCTAAAAGCGTTTGGTAAGATACAGCAGAGGTGTAAAGCTACCTATTCTCCTACTAAATGCATTTCCAACCTGCATCATCACACTTGCTTGCGTATTTTCAAATGATCCTGAAAAGCTTGACTCGCTTCTTAAGGTGTGTCTGATTGTGGTTGTAGCTAAACTCATAATGGGTTGAAGTAATTTAATGGTAGTACATTGTATTCTTTAGTCTATGCACTTTCAATAGTATTGCCAGATGACAAGCTGTTACACCCCTAAATGTTCAAATTTAGCACTTTTTTTTCTGAGACTGAAAGTAATGTCCTTACAGATCTACGCACTAGCAAAAAATCCTGGACTTTTTCTTCCAAAGTTTAAAAGCATTTGTGTACAGGTTTAGTGGTAGTGCTCTCTAAAGGTGGTCAGCTTGCAAACGGGTTTCTACTTTTCAGTGAGTACAAAAGAAGTGCTGCACTGTTGGAGCCTTTTTTATGGACTCTATCAGGTATCCCAGTGGAATTAGAGCCCAGATCGCTATTAAACGCAGCACGAGAAACATGTTTAGTCTTTGTATGGAAAAAAAAAATAAGCACAAGACACCCCCGCGTCCCCAGAGAACTCTTCAGCTTCTGAGCCCTCCTAATTTATGGAATACTCCTTGTTCCCTGTGCTCCGCAAGGATGACTGAACCCGCTCTGCCGTACCCTACGCACCAGTCACGCTGATACTCATTAGCGGGAAGCTTCAGAACAAATATGTTTGGCCCTGTGGGGGAACGTTGGGCATCAGAGGCTCGCTGCTCCGTGATGGTGGTTAATGCCACCCTCCGTGAAGGAAAGAGCCTCGCGACTGCTTCTTCTTGCCACCCTCTGTGACAGGTACCCATTTTTGTGGATTCGGGGCAGATTCAAGCAGAGCAAAGCAATTGATCACCAGAGAAAGACTGGAGGTGAAAAAGGTTCAGAAAGCTTTTTCTACCCATTGACCAAAGTGATGGGTTTCCTTTTAGTCACCGCTAAGCTCCCTTAAAAATGTCCAAGGACATTGAAAGTACACTTAGGGATGAAAACAGAGATCTGATCAATACAAGGAAAACAAAGCAGCTCTGAACAGCTCTAAACAAACAGCAGACAGACTTGGTCTATAATGGGCTAGAGTATGCGTATATGCTCCATGACAGGATGCTAATAAGTGTCAGTAACACTGTGCCATGCATAATAGGGGATGGCTGAATGCTTCTTAGATAAGATAGGCAGGCGTTTATACCTCAGCGTAGCCTGTTCAAAGGCCGAGATGCTCTAGGATTATGCCGCTTTTAGCACTCCAATGCTTAGGGCATTGTAATTATCAGATGCACCTCGGCTTTTCCAAGCCTCTTCACAGTGAATGAATCACCAGTGCCAGTGCTTTAAGATCTGTCAAACAGGATGGATCACTGGGCTCTACATCAGCCATCTGCCTGCGGATGCCGAGACCATTTTTACAGCAGCTAATAGATGAGAAAGCACCCCGTGGACAGAGCAGAACACCTTGTCAAAAGGTAAAATACCCTCGGGAGTGAACTGGATTAACAAGTGATGGTATTACCGTATGAGAAATGCACTGGAGACTGATACAATTTAATTGTTGGCTTATGTGTTGCTATACTAGACCAATTAAAATAAACTTAACAGCTATTTCAATATTTTCACACTATATTTCAATGTACAATTCACACCGTTTACAATCCAATAACTAAGACTTTCAGCTCAAAGTACTAATTCACTGCTTATATATAGTTAATTAGGTACAGTAGTAGTTAAATTTAGATAATAGGTAGGATTAGGGATGTAAGATAAGATCATACTCCAAAAGTGCTAATAAACAGTTAACATTGTACTAATAGACAGGTAATCTAGTAAATAAAAAAAAATATATATATAAAAAAAAAAATATATATATATATATATATATATATATATATATATATATATATATATATATATATATATATATATATATATATATGATAATAATAATAATAATAATAATAATAATAATCATCATTACTAAACTGTGGATCATTTTGGATGATCAGGTTAAAAGTTGGCATTTAAAAACAAAAGAAATATAGTTATAATAATTGTGAATATTTTTTTCTAATATAATTATGATATAAATTTGAATACAATATAATGTAATATAATATAATCCTGACATATTTAAAAATTAAACAAAAATAAATGGACATTATACTTTTTACAAAGCTCTCTGTAGTTTTTGGTGTAGTACAATGACCATTTCTTTTCTGACTAAGAAGATATTTCTCAGCCGATTATCTCAAATTGTTCAAATATCAGCCAATTCATTGTATTTCCGCCTACCAAGTGGGCAAGAAAGCATGATAATCGAAAGGAGATGAATCAAAACAAATTGCTCTGTGATTTTCATTCAGCTAGACACATGACAAAGCTGAAAAAGGGCTTGCATCCATTACTGCGTTTTGGCATTTATGTCATTTTCTATTCTATGATCACAAAAGGGCTATGATAAATGTTCTCTTTTTTCAAACTTCGTCCAGTGTGTGAGTGAGGTATAGTAGTCGCTAACAGAAATGAACTGTAAAGTGCAGTATTGAGGCAAGGCACCTATCACTTCATCTCTTGGGATTGCTCTACAAGTGATGGGACATGTTAGCGAGCGCAATGGAGACCACAGGGTACTTTAACCACATCTGTCAAGTTAACAGAACAGCCAACATCATACTTCAGACTTTTATAATCATTAAATTGCCATCAGAAGTACAGATAACATCAAAATGTAAGCAGATTTTGAAATCAAATAATTGAAAATGCTTAAACATTTATCCAATATTAGTTATTTTGATCCTAACAAAATTCCAGTTTGATCCCATTGGAACTGCTTCCAAATGATGACTGAAATTTTATTAGCATTCTCTATGGATTCTTTCCTTAAATCCCACATATCACTGCCTCGTGAGCTCTCAGTCTCGGGAGCCACTATAAGATCGGAGATCTTACCTTGCGCCCAAGTGCTGTTGATGAATAAAAACATCAGAATCCATCCGCCGCCCCACTTCAGACTTAACGCGCGCCTTGACATGGTGCTCCGGCACGTCTGCGACTGGTTAGCACGCGTTCCCCCGCGCCACGCTGGATACATGTTGCGCCGTAGTCCCGGATTCCCCAAAGCGATGCCAGACACTGAGCTCGTCGATCCCGTGCTTCCAAAATCAGCGTTTTTACGAGGAGGAGTCTATAAATGAGTCTGTACTCAACAGACAATATTAAACTGCTGTAAAGTCAGATGAGGCAAAGTTTGTGGACTGTAGAAACGACAAGACTTCAAATTACAATCATTGTATTCATTCGTATGAATTTATTATTATTTCAGTTTAGCTTTCAAAAGTTAATCTGTGAGAGCAAACAGAAACATTTCAGTCCCACTAAAGATGAATTCAGTCATTTGCGTTCAAAGGAGTGAATCGATTCCCCTGCATCCCTGCGCGTCATGCACATCTCTCCAAGTGGATGCTCTGGAAAAGAGACCGCTGTAATAAAGACGCAGTTGAGGGAGAGGGAGAGAAAAGTAAAGGCTTAAGTAGTGGAGTGTAGATAAGGAAATATTCCGTCCGGTGTCTTGGATGTATTCCCCCCGAAATGCCGTGTCCGTGTCCTTTCGGTACAGCGAGCAACAATGTACGAGTGCCCTACAACTCAGGACTGAGACTGAACTCCTTCACTGCGGGATGTCGCCACCACGCGGAGAAAAAGGGAACTGCGTTTCTTATGACTGCGTGTCTATGTTCATAACATAAATTCATCGAGCATCATTGAAAGTTTGGACGTTATTCATACGGTGTCGGGACCGTATTTAGCCAATTGTCTAGGGTTTAAAACTCAAACACGCAAGTAAGAGCTGTTTATATATGAGCACTTTATTAATTAATAGATTGCTGGAATCAGAGTTCAGGGGTTCCACAATTTCCCACTGGATGCCAATTTTATAACTCCACAGTGCAAGTTCTCAGTTTGCCAAGGAGCACAAGCTCCTAGAGCAACAGTATTATTAGTGCTCTCCTTCTCTCTACCTCTCTCTCTCTTTCTCTATCTCTCCTCAACTCTCTCTCTCTCTCTCTCTCTCTCTCTCTCTCTCTCTCTGAGACCGCAGGCTCAGTGTAAGCTTTGATCCTAAGGACACAAATCTGGTTTTAAATTCCGAACAGATCCACAGACTACTGCACTCGTTACCCAAGCATGCTATGACTCACGTACTGCACAACTGTTCAAGTTACATCTCAAAACCACATTCATTCCCACACTAAGCAGGAGGCAAAAATCAAAATGATAACTCATATTCTAAATATAAGCTTGTGAGGTGCTCTACTGGTGTTGTGTCAGTCTTTAAACCCGGTGCAGAGATTAACGGGTGATGTAGACGTTGATATTGAGCTTTGATGGCTGTGTTGGTATTGTGGTGATGCAGAAGTTGTATTGATGATCCATGTTGTTAATCATGAAGTTGAATATGTTAATGCAGTAATGATAGCTGCTGTGACAATACTAATTGTAAGGAATATATTGTTGTTAAGGTCAGTGGTTGTGATTATAAGGTATTGCCAGTTGTATACATTGTGCTGAGGATGTTGATGTATTATTGACAGCTGTGGTAATGATGGTAGTAGTGAAATTGATGGTTGTGATAGTGATGATCACTGTGATTGTGTTGGTGATGATAGTTATATTGATTATCATCCATGTTGGAAATCATGACATTGAACATGGTAATGCGGTAATACACCTGCTGTGAGGATAATAATTGTAATGATGATATTATTACCAGTGTCAGTGGTAGTGATGATGATAATGAAGACATTGCTGGTGATGATGGTGATAAACATAGTGCTGACAATGTTGATGTGGTATTGACAGTTGTGGTGGTAATGACGATGGTAGGTGAAGTTGATGGTCTAGATATTGATGATGACTGTGATGGTGTTGGTGATGATGATAGTTGTATTTATTACAATCCAAGTTGGTAATCATGACATTGAATGTGTAAAGGTGGTAACAACAGCTGCTGTGAGAATAATAATGATATTATCATGTGAGGATGATGAAGACATTGCTTTTGATGGTGGTAAACATAGGGCTGGCAGTGTTAATGTGGTAATGACAGTTGTGGTGGTGATAAGGGTAGTCAATGGTGAGGTTAATGGTTGTGATATTGATGATGACTGTGATGGTGTTGGTGATGATGTTGATAGTTATATTGTTTATGATCCATGTTGTGTTGATTTATGATCCATGTTGGAAGTTACGATGTTAAATGTGTTAGTGTGGTAAGGACAGCTTCTGTGGGAATAATAATGTTAATAATTATATTGTCTGCAGTGTCAGTGGTGGTGAAGATGATAATGAAGAAATTGGTGGTGATGGTGGTAAAAGTAGGGCTGGCAATGTTGATGTGGTAATGACAGTTGTGGTGGTAATGATAATGATAATTGGTGGTAAATGTGGTTATCATGAATTTTTAGTTTGATTCAAAACATGGTAGGTTTTTTTTTTGCTACGGGATAATTATATACCACAAACAAAAGCAATTGTGGAAGTTTTGGTCTTCTTTGCTTTCTATGGGACTTCTGGAGAAATCACATTAATGGATGTATTCAATGCTTATGCTACTATGAGGCATAGTAACACTGAAGGCAATTGCTGGTGAAAGCAATTGCAACAGTCCACTGTTTAAAGCCCTATTGCAGTCATGCAGAGAGGAAGGAGCAATGTTTTCACACTAAATACATTTTATGTTCTGTTATAATGCTGCTCTGTGCAGCTTAATAAAGCACTCAGAATATTAAAGAGTCTTTGGTGTCTTCCATTTTTCTATAAAACCCAAAATTAAGGCTGTGATGTCTTTAGCATGGCCACACAGGAGGCAATATCACTACATTGAACTGATCTGAAGATTCTTCAAAATATTTGACATGAGTCAGCAAAATATATGACACTGTTCTAGTGGTTATTGGTTATTTTTTCTGAAATAATCTTACATATTGTGCCTATAAATACAGTTATGATGATGATCTTGAAGAAGATAATTGTTGGTTATGTATGTATGGAAATTATAGTGGTGGTAAGAAGGATAATTATGATGTTATTGTAAATACTGCTAGCCATAATGATTGTTTTGAAGGGAATCATGATACTGTTTATGATGATATACCAGATTTGAAGTAATGATATTTGTGTTTGTGGTGGTGATGCTGGTAATCATGATGTTGTTTATAATGGTTGCTTTGATATTCTGGATAATGAGTAAATGAGTGGAAATGATAGATCTGAGGATGTTGAGAAGGTAATGACAGTTGTGGTGATGATGGTGGTAAACATAAGTTGATACTTAGGGCTATAATAATTATAATAGTAACTGAGATAATATTAGGGGTAAAAGATGGGGTGGTCATTCATACATTTTTATTTTTAATGTTGTAATGTTGATTTTGCATCATGTTATGACAATTATAATTAGGACTTAAAACTTGCAAAGTGTCAACTGCAAGTATAAAAATAATTTGTTTGACTGACATTTCCTTTTCCCAGAGATGGGTTGCGGCTGGAAGGGCATCCGCTGTGTAATAACTTGCTAGATAAGTTGGCGGTTCATTCCGCTGTGGCGACCCCGGATTAATAAAGGGACTGAGCCGACAAGAAAATGAATGACTGACATTTCCTGTATTGATAGTTTTGGTGAAAGTTTCTGAGATGCTGCCACATATAATAGTAATAATAATGTATTTATTTATTAAAATTCATTAATTTAAGTGATTTTTTTTATTATTTTGTTTTTTCTATAATTTCACAATTTTTTTGGTTATAGTTATGGTAATGTCATCTTGACAGCAATGATGATAACTATTGCGGTAATGTAAACTAGCTGGTAATGAAACTGTAGCTGTGGTTTAACAATGCTGGTGGTAATGATTATTATTGATGTTAATGATGATAGCTGACGTGGCAGTAATGATGATGGTAATCATTATATTGACATTAGGATGATGAAGCTTGAATACTCAAAATGCCTGAATGACATTATACGTTGTAAATGGTTTTAAAAATATCTACAAAATTAAAATCAATGGTGGTAAAATTGATGATCATAACGACAGTCGGTCACACTGGTGAAGCTTAACCAATTTGTTTAACTAATTATATCGCTAAAATAACAGTTTGATGACCTAATATCCCAACACAATCTCACGGCAATTCGTAACTTTTTCATTTAGTGGCTAATTCGTATGAATTCCTACGATTTAATTCGTACAATTTAGTACGATTTGCTTATCCCCCAATGACGGTTGGGGTTAGGGGTGGGGTCAGGTGCCACGCCTCCTTTTTAAAATCATACCATTTCGTACGACTGAACTCGTACGAATTCGTACGAATTAGCCACTAAACTGGCAAAACGTAAAATACTTACGTTTTCTCGTGAGATCAGGCTGAATATCCGTATAAATATGTACGTATGCATGTATGTGTGTGTGTGTGTGTGTGTGTGTGTGTGTGTGTGTGTGTGTGTGTGTGTGTGTATATATATATATAAACAGTTGAAGTCAGAATTATTAGCCCCCTAAATTTTTTCCCCAATTTCTATTTTAACGGAGAGAAGATTTTTTTTTCAGCTCATTTCTAAACACAATAGTTTTAATAAATCATCTCTAATGACTGAATTATTTTATCTTTGCCATGATGACAGTACATAATATTTGACTAGATATTTTTCAAAACACTTCTAAACAGCTTAAAGTGACATTTAATGGCTTAACTAGGTTAATTAGGCTAACTAGACAAGTTAGGGTAATTAGGCAAGTTATTGCATAATGGTGGTTTGTTCTGTAGACTATCGAAAAAAAATAATATTAAAAGGGCTAATAATTTTGACCTTTAAATGGGTTTTAAAAATTTTTTAACTCATTTTATTCCAGCAGAAATAAAACAAATAAGACTTTCTCTAGAAGAAAAAAAAATATTATCAGACATACTGTGAAAATGTCTTTACTCTGTTAAACATTCATTCATTCATTTTCGTGTCGGCTTAGTCCCTTTATTAATCCGGGGTCACCACAGCGGAATGAACCGCTAACTTATCCAGCAAGTTTTTACGTATCGGATGCCCTTCCAGGCGCAACCCATCTCTGGGAAACATCCACACACACATTCACACACACACTCATACACTATGGACAATTTAGTCTACCCAATTCACCTATACCGCATGTCTTTATACTGTGGGGGAAACCAGAGCACCCGGAGGAAACCCACGCGAACGCAGGGAGAACATGCTCTGTGAAACATAATTTGGTAAATATTTAAAAAAGTAGGGGGGCTAATAATAATTCTGTCTTCAACTGTATATATATATATATATATATATATATATATATATATATATATATATATATATATATATATATATATATATATATATATTAATTCCAGTTTTGTCTTTAAAGCCTTATATAGAAAATAATAACTTAAAAGACATTTGTGAGAGGTGTACTAATTTATGCTGAGCACTGTATACAGTTAACATCAACATTATTAGCCGGGCGTTTTTTTTTTTTTTTTTTTTTTTCTGAAGAAAGTCTCATTGCTTGTAAAACACCTTAAAGGTCAATATCATTAGCCCTCTTAAAATTGTCTTTTGTCTGCAAAAAACACTATTGCCTAATAATTTGGGTAATTATTCCAACCTGCATAATTACAATAACCCAGACACATCTTTAAATTGCACTTCAAACTGAATATTAGTGTCTTGCAAAATAAATAGAAACAGTATTAAGTACTGTCATGCACAGTTTCTGAACAAGCCAGTGTTTCTGAATAGATTACCTACCTATAATTTATACATAGCACTTTGGAATGGGATATATATATAACTCGACAATTAACACTGGCATCAAAACCCATGCCACAAATAGATTACAAGACAGTCAAGCAATCGATTTGTGAAAAGTTTTTTTTTTTTTCAATTTGATGTCATTTTTGGTATCAAGGCCAAGGGAGTTTACATAAATTAGTGATAAAAAATCCAGTGTAAACTTGTACATTGCAATTGAAGCTCTTCTCATTCTTAAATTATAAAAAAATGGGTTGTGAATTTGGTGGTCTAAAGGGCATTAACGTGTGGATGTCAAACAGACATCAAAGTTGTAACATCAAATCTATTTGCATTTTTGACGCCATGCTTGAAATCAATTTCATGTAATTTTTGATATAAAGTTGCCCACTGGAATTCTTCTTTGAGCAAAATATTTGCGCTTTCCATTGTAATAAAGCAACACTCGCCACATGCTGTAATATGATTAACATGTGGGTTGGGGAAGAAGTAGAACAGAAAAACCAAATAAGCTCACTAGTGCTGCTGACTGGGCCTTGAACTGTTGAATGTGAAGGTGGGTGAGTCAGAAGTGAACTGTATTGATTAATGCACACAATGCTGCGCTTGGGCTTTTAAGAAAACCATTTCTACATTAATGAAGAAACAGAGAGCTCACTGTGTTTGTATGACTGTTTGGCGGTTCTTACTGTCATTCTCTCCTGACGTCTCGTCTCTGCAGCAGGGTTTCTGGGCGTTTCTCATGGCCTGTTTTAATGATGCTCACATGATGAGACTCGCAGGCTGGGTGGCAGCTCTCCTCTTCCAGTCTGATGCAGACGCAAATTGCGCCTGTCTTGCCGTTATTATCCCGCTGCGAGCTGTTCCCAGGTAGACATGGCAGGTGGCAAGGAACACTAGTTAACTGGCTGGGGAAGTAGGTGACGCGTCGCGTCTTGCTGCATGTGCTCTGTTTGACTTCGAAAGGTACAGATTTAGAATAAATGAATACATTTCTGCAGCAATAGAGTGGTATGACCAAATTCTTACATCATGCTATAGGTAATTGTATATCAGTGTTGTGTTAAGACAAATGGTGTTCATTTTGAAAATGGTGTATTAAATAACTTTGAGCAAATGATAGCTTGTTATATTTCTGAATCAGCATCAGAAATAGAATGTTCTTTATTTGTCAAGTGTGTGCAAACACACAAGGAATATGTTTGTGGTTTTTAGGAAGTCACATATGCACAGTTGAAGTCAGAATTTTTAGCCCTCCTGAATTATTAGCCCCCTGCATATATCATAATATAACTCATATATTTATTTTATTGATTTCTGTTTAATGGATTGAAGATATTTTTCAAAACATTTTGAAACAATAGTTTTAATAACTAAATTCTAATAATGGATTTATTTTATCTTTGCTATGATGACAGTAGATACTATTTTAATGGATATTTTCCAAAAGACTAGTTTTCATATTAATTGCATTTTGAAGACTTAACTAGGTGAATTAGGCTTGCTTGGCAAGTCAGTATTTGGGCAAATCATGGTATAATGATGGTTTATTCTGTAGAAAATTTATAAAATATATTGCTCAAAGGGGGCTAATAGTTGCCAATCCAAGTTTTAGGAACAAGAAAAAATAGCTTGACTTCTAGTTGATCATTTGGTATCAGAAGTGCCTTATACAAAATCCAAAGGCCTCTAGATTATGCTTATTTTACCAAAATAAAACATAATCATGGTGCAGTGAAAAAAGAAAAATTAATATTGTGTATGACTCCCATGAGCTTGTACAATTGCATCAATCTCTGCAATGACTCAAATAAATTTTTAATAATGTCATCTGGAATGGCAAAGAAAGTGTTCTTGAAGAACCCCCAGAGTTAATCAAGATACTTTGGATTTATCTTTAATGCCTCTTTCATCTTACCTTAGACACTCTCAATAATGTTCATGTCTGATGACTGGGCTGGTCAATCCTGGAGCACCTTGACCTTCTTTGCTTTCAGGAACTTTTTGGTGGAGGCTGAAGTATGAGAAGGAGCGCTATCCTGCTCAAAAATTTGCCCTCTCCCGTGATTTGTAATCTAATGGGCGGCACAAATATCTTGATACCTCAGGTTGAGGATGTTGCCATCCACTCTATAGATCTTTTGCATGCCCCCATACTGAATGTAACCCCAAACCATTATTTCTGCCACTTTTCCAAATAATATTGTTAATATTTGTTGCTCTTACAACTGGGATTGACGACAAGAATTTTGTCAGGTTTTGTGTGTATAACTATTTTTATTTAAGTAGCTTTATTAGATACAGAAAAAAAAAAAAAAACATAAACAGTAAGAGTCATGTATGTTAATGACCATAAAAAATCAAGTAGCAACCAATGTGCTAACTGTTTAGGTTGGAAATGGTCTGAAGAAAAAGACAAAGCATAAAGCTCTGCAAATTGTTTTTGGTTATCATTTACAGATTTAAAATAACTTTAAAATATTATGCAGTTGAATAAATCTTTAATAAAGTTTATCATGGGCTAGACCAGGGATGGGCAAACTTGATACTCGAGGGCCGGTGTCCCTGTAGAGTTTTGTTCCAACACTAGTAAAACACACCTGAACATGCTAATCAGTGTCTTTAAGATCACAAGAAATCTATAAGCAGGTGTGTTTAATTAGGGTTGGAGCTAAACTGTGCAGGACACCTGCCCTCCAGGACCGAGTTTGCCCACCCCTGGGCTAGACGGTGGCTCAGTGGTTAGCACTGTCACCTCACAGCAAGAAGCTTTGGTTCCCAACTGGGCCATTTGGCAGTTTCATGTGGAGTTTGCATACTGTAATACTGTAATTGAATATTGTAATATTTAACTAAAATAAATGGATAAATGTATTAATTAGGCAATGGATGTTTGTTTGTTTGTTCATTTACTTTTTCACTTTGTAATGACTTGTAGTCTAATAGTATATGCACTGCATGCATTGGTGGATGGTGTACATAATTTCCAGTCAAAGCAGAATATAAAATAAGAATCTAAAATAAGCTTGCCACAAAATAAAATTATGTACATTTATGTATACCTGCATATGCATGCACAAACAAATAGCTAAGAAGTTTGCTGCTTTGAATGAAAGAAACTGCAATATGCACTAGAGCAAACACACACTTTCCTTAATACTATTTGGGAAAAAAATAACATTCATGAGACATCTTACGTCAGTTTGTGTTGCCAATATGAAATACGTCATTTTATTGAAAATCCAGTATTAGTAGACATGAGCTGTTCTTGCATGCTTGAAAGAGCTGCCTGCAGGTGTTGTATACGGTTACGATCTGAAGTCATTTTCACTGAATATCATTTTAACACACACACACACACACACACACACACACACACACACACACACACACACACACACACACACACACGTTTAACACACACACAGGTATACTTTTTATAGTGTACAAACTGAATATTCTATTCCCTTACCCAAACCTTACTCCTAAACCCAAACATCACAGGAGAAATTCTGGATTTACAGAATTTTACATTTTCGAAATACTTCAATAAATGTGATTTATGACCCAATTAATGTTCCTACAAGGTCAAAATATACTGGTATTGTTATACATGTGGAAACAATTGGTCCCCACATGGTACACCAAGAATACAAGGTACACACACATGCACAGCTACTTTATGGGCACTTCCAATTGATGCATTGTTTTTCAAACTGTCCAGCTGTGCAGTAAACTTTACCCCCTTACCCAAACCCTACCGCTAAAGGAAACATTATGAATTGACGCATTTACAAAATACTTTATTCTGTGTGATTTATGAACCATTGTCCTCATGAGGACCAAACAAATAAATAAATCATGTCCCCCCCAAGGTCAAACTTTATTAGTATTGCTATACTTGTATAGACTTTTGTTCCCCACATTGTCAGAAATACAAGGAACATGCACAGACACAAATTTTATACTGTACAGCACAGGTGTCAAATCCAGTTTCTGGAGGGCCGCAGCTCTGTACAGCTTAGCTTTAACCCTAATTAAACACACCTGATCAACTTAATTGAGTCCACCAGGCTTGTTTGAAACGTTCGAGGTTACTAAAGTAACCCTTCGTTCCCCGAGGAGGGGAACGGAAGCACTATAAGTGGATTTGATTGTAAAATCCACGCATTAGGGAGGTTCGGTTCAGAAGCTACTCGTCTGAAAGAGTATTGAACGGGCCAATTAAGAATGAATTGGCAGCGCAAGCCTGCGCAGGTGAGCGGCATAAGCAATCAACTGAGTATATAAGCTCACCTGGCGCAGCAGACGCTATCCTTTTTAAGCTGAAGAGACTTTCAACAGCTAAGGGACAGTCATTATGGCGACGGAGTATAGTGCTTCCGTTCCCCTCCTCGGGGAACGAAGGGTTACTTTAGTAACCTCGAACGTTCCCCTTCGGGGGGAACTTCAGCACTATAAGTGGATTTGATTGTAAAATCCACGCATTGGGAGCCCATTGAAAGCGCCATAATGACTGCACCTTACCAACACCCCCGATGAGGAGATAGTCAAGCAAGCGTGACGCACCCACATCATGGGGGGCGCGGTCCTCCAACGTGTCCCTGGCCCTAATTTATCCTACTTCAACAGAAGTTTTACGGATTTATATATATTTTTTGGGAAGTCGTGAGCATCTAGATAATTCTAGGAAAATACGACAGTACGTTGGGAAGCGTGCAATCCCGATAGGGAGGACGCTGCGGAGGCCATCCGTTACCCAAGGGGGGATAGATGGCAGAATTTACATATGGACTAGCCCTAAAAAGGGGGAGTACGCATAGCAAAAGAGTGGTTAGCGGGGAGGGAAGACACGGGTCCGCCCAGGGGGGGGGGACTTAACCGTGGCTGAATAAGCATATGGGATCGCCTAGTGGGGACCACGCATAGCAGGCACCTTTACCCAAAACGCGGGCTGACCAGCGGGCAGACCTACAACGTAGTGGGCCAGCAAGTGACTCCTCCGCTGAGTCAGTGCTGGGGGCCACGGAGGAATCTGCAGGGCTCACCTGACGGGGAACTTTACTGACAGATAAAAAGGCGCACGTATCTCCGTGTTAGGGAAAATGGCGCAGCAAGCGTGTTTCAACACCCTACCGAATTGTTTCCTCAATCACCAAGGGTTACCTAATACCCTTGAGGAAACCGGCTCCACTCGCAGATTGTAAAACCTTGCAAATGTGTTGGGTGTCACCCAGCCCGCAGCTCTACAGATGTCTGTTAGAGGGGCGCCGCGTGCGCGCGCTCGAGAGGATGCGAAGCTCCGAGTGGAGTGCGCACGCGCTCTCGGGGGACGCGGCTCATCTCGGCTCTGATAGTGAAAGAAAGGCATCCACAATCTAGTGGGAACTTATTTCGGTACGGCACTTCCCTGCTGCCGACCGCTATAACAGACGAAGAGCTGCTCAGATGATCTAAACTCTGAGTGCGGTCCGGATAATACGCAAAACGCGAACTGGACAATAAATAAGGGCTGGGTCTGCCTCCTCCGAGGGCAGCGCTTGCAGGCTCACTACCTCGTATTAAAACGGAGTGGTAGGAACCTTGGGCACATATCGCGGGCGGGGTCTCAGGACGTGAGAGAAGCCAGCCCAATTACAGGCACGAGTCACTGACCGAAAAATGCCTCCGGGTCCCCGACCCTCTAATCGATATCAACGCGACCAGCAGAGCTGTCTTCAGGGACAGAAAATACTGAGTCGAGGATCGAAGGGATCTGACGCGGCTTGTGTAGCGAGGGCGAGATCCTAAGAGGGCATGAGAGGGGGCGGGGTGGATTAATTCGCTTAACGCCCCTGAGGAACCGGATGATGAGGTTATGCGTTCCCACGGTGCTGCCAGCCACCGCGTTATGAGAGCGGAGATGGCAGCCACGTAACCTTGAGTGTGGAGGGCGACAGCCTGCTCTCCAACTTCTCTCGGCGTAAAGAAAGCACAACGCTGATCTGGCAAATTACGGGGGTCTTCTCAGCGAGAGACACACCATTCAGTGAATAGACTTCACGTCAGGGCATAGGCGCGCTCGGGGAGGGGGCTCTAGCCCGAGTGACGGTATTAGCCACCGCAATCGGAGGTTACCTAAGTCTTCCTCGCGTCTAAAAATCTCTTCAAAGATCGGCGAGGGTGCCAGGTGGTGCCCTGTCCCTGAGAGAGTAGGTGCTCTCTCGAAGGGACTGCCAGGGGAGGGCTATCGCGAGGGAGAGCTCTGACATCCAGGTCCGGTTGAGCCAGAGGGGCGCAACCAGCAACCTGTTCCTCGTCCTCCCTGACCATGCACAGTAACTGCGCGAGCAGGCTCACTGGGGGAAACGCGTATTGCGCGTGCCCCGAGGCCAGCTGTAAGCCAGTGCATCCGTGCCGAGAGCACTCGGTCAGGGAAAGAACAACTGGCAATGAGCGATCTCGGGGGAAGCAACAGATCGATCTGGGCTTCCCCGAATCGCGCCCATATCAGCTGAACAGACTCGGGGTGGAGTCTCCATTCTCCAGGACGCAAGGCTGCCGTGAGAGCGCATCGGCTGCACGGTTGAGCTTGCCTGAATATGAATGGCGTGCAGCGATTTCAGCCGCGGATGACTCCAGAGGAGCAGACGGCGGGCGAGCTGAGACATGCGGCGAGAGCGCATACCCCCTATACGGCTGATATACGCCACCGCCGCCGTACTGTCCGTCCTGACCAGCACGTGTTGCCGCTCCAACACCGGAAAAAAACGGTGGAGAGCGGGGAACACTGCCAACAGCTCCAGGCGATATGCCAATGCAACTGGGTACCTTTCCACAGGTCCGCAGCCGCATGCCCGCAACGCACAGCCCCCCAGCCCGTGTTGGAAGCGTCTGCTGAAACGACAACAAGACTGGACGCCTGTTCTAGAGACACCCAGGCCTGTAGGAACGAGGGGTCGCTCCAAGGGCTGAGGGCGCGGCGACACAGCGCAGTAACAGAGACTCGGTGTGCGCGCGCGTGCCATGCGCGTCTGGGGACTCGATCGTGAAGCCAGTGCTGAAGTGGTCTCATATAGAATAATCCGAGCGGCATGAAGCGGCTGCGGATGCCATATGCCCCAGGAGCCTCTGAAATTGTTTCAGTGGGACCACTATTTTACTGTCGAGCTCTCTCAGACAGTACAGCATCAGCTGAGCGCGCTCTCCGGAGAGGCGCGCTGCCATGGTGACCGAGTCCAGCTCCAGCCCGAGAGAAGAGATCCTCTGCACGGGGGCGAGTTTGCTCTTTTCTCGGTTGACCTGAAACCCCCACAGGTGGAAGTGCCAGAGCACTTTGTCTCTGTGCATAATCAACTCTGTGCATAATCAAAAGAGAGGGCAATTCAGCCAGTCGTAAAGAAATTGAGTATGCAGATGCCCGCGAGCCGAAGGGGCGCTGAGGCACCCTCCGCGGGCTTGGTGAGGACCCGCGGAGACAGAGAGAGCCCGAAGGGGAGGGCTTTGTATTGCCAAGCTCGACCTTCAAACGCAAACCGCAGAAACTGTCGGTGGCGAGGAAGAGTGGAGACATGGAAATACGCGTCCATCAGGTCTAATGCTGCAGACCAACCCAGAGGACGAACGCACCGGAGGATGCGCTTCTGCGTGAGCATTCTGAACGGCAGCTTGTGCAGGCAGCGGTTCAAAACGCGCAGATCTAGGATTGGCCGTGACCCACCGCTCTTTTTGGGCACGATGAAGCGTGGGCTGTAAAACCCGCTCTCCATCTCGGCTGGAGGGAGCGGCTCGATTGCATCCTTCGCCAGGAGGACAGCAATCTCCTCTCGCAAGACAGGGGCGGACAGGGGGCTGACCCTGGTGAATACACACCCGTGACTTGGGGGGCCGTTTCGCGAACTGAATCGCATAGCCGAGTCTGATTGTGCGTATGAGCCACCGCGAAGAGCTGGCCCGCGCTAACCAGGCAGGCAGAGCTCTCGCTAATGGACTCATCGCTACAATCGCTGACGTACCAGCAGTGGGGCAGCGCGGAGTGGGTGTGCTGATCCGGGAAGCTCGCGGGTCCCACGGAAAAGCTGGAGGTGAGATATTTGCTCTCACTCCAAACCCGAGCTCCGGAGGGGAGGCTCGAGGGGTGGGAGAAAGGAGACCGTCCTCCCAGCGCTCGTGAGCCACTGGCGAAACGCACCGAATCTGCAAGCTAGAAAGCATAGCGTCCCAGACTGGCAGATTTCGGGCTGTCACATCTGGGGAAGTGAAAAGTGCCCTCTCATAATGTTTTCATGGCAGTAAAAAGTGCCGTTGGAAATGGGGCCCCGCCCTCCAGCGGGGAAAGAGCAAGTTCCCTCTTCTCCAGATGGCCTGTCCCAGGGGCGCTTCGCGGTCCGTTGCCGGACTTAGCGGCGTTCTGGGCAGGGGGGCTGCCTGCTTCCGAGGTGCCCGACGCGCTCGCTTCGCCTTAGGCGTGTGCGGGGGCGGAGCAGCTCTCGTAGGCGGGCGCCTTCGGCGAGGAGCAGGTATGAATGGCACGGCGGGCGGAGCGGGCTACGGACCGCCGATAAGACATCACCCACCAACTGCTCTCTCACCGCCTTGAATTCCTGGGTGAATTCACAGACAGTGTCGCCGAACCTGGCTGGGGATATGGGGAAGTCAAGAAAGCGGACTTTGTCGACTTTGCGCATATCAGCCAGGGGTGGCGCTCCTGGACCACTAATGTGGACATCGTCCTCCCCAACGCACACGCAGCGGACTCAGTAGTCCGAAGAGCTAAGTCGGCGGCGGTGCGAAGCTCGTAAGCCTGGGTTGGACCCACCCTCGTGCAGCTCGGCCAGCGCCTGCGCTTGGTAGCGCTGGTAGGTGGCTATCGCATGCAAGGCGGAAGCAGCCTGGCCCGCAGCTATGTAAGCTCTAGCTCCGAGGGAGGTAGATAACTTACAGGCTTTGGATGGGAGACGAGGCGGACCCCGTCAAGAAGAGGCGCCGCGCGGATTTACCGCCATCGCGCACTCAACCTGAGGAATCGCCACATACCCCCTGGCTGTTTCACCGTCAAGAGTGGTTAGGGTGGAGGAACACGCAGCACGAGCAGAAAAAAGTGCTTTACAAGACCGCGTGAGCCTACTGTGCACCTCCGGGAAGAAGGGAACGCCCCTCTAGTCGGTCCGGCCGCGGAGCTGGGGGATAAACCATCTCCAACCCACGGCCGAAGCAGCCCGGGAAAGCACGGCTAACATGTCCGTTTCAGGATCCGTAGTGACAGCGCTCACCAGCCCGAAGGGGGCGAGCGGGTCTGGATCATCATCGGACAATGAAAGCCCACCCTCCGATGCCGCGGTGGACATCTGGTCTCCGGTGTCATCGGGCGTAAGGGCTACCATCTGTTAGACGGATCGCTTCCTCCGCCCGAAGCTTGGATGGAGCGCTTAGAGGAGCGGGAGGTCCGCGGGCCCGTGGGCGACGGATTATCTCTCGCTGAAACCCTCAGATCTGCCCGAGTGCCCGCTGCAGAGCAGGGGACAACTGGGGTGGTTCGCCTTTTTGCAAAGGCTAACCGCGATCTTGCGCAACAGTCATGGCATCGCGATGACGACATGAACTGCCCGCGAGCAGCGCATTAACATGCTGGACCCCCAGACATGTAACACAGTGCCCGCGCCCATCATCCGAGGACAGGAAACCACCGCATCCAGAAACGCACAGTCGGAGCGCCGTCCTGATAAGGACGTGCTGCACGACTGTGTTGCTCTTTCTGTGAAGTTTGCAACTTTATACGCACCGCTCTGGAGGACCGGACCCAAAGAACGCCAGGCAAGGGAGAAACCCAGCTCGACCGTCTGCCACTGCGTGTACACACTCTGGACCGGGAGAATGCTCTCGTTCGCTCAGAATCGCTGGTCACAGCAGGAGGAACCCTCATCGACTCGATCAGAAAGTCTCTGAAGCGAAAAGGATAGCGTCTGCTGCGCCAGGTGAGCTTATATACTCAGTTGATTGCTTATGCCGCTCACCTGCGCAGGCTTGCGCTGCCAATTCATTCTTAATTGGCCCGTTCAATACTCTTTCAGACGAGTAGCTTCTGAACCGAACCTCCCTAATGCGTGGATTTTACAATCAAATCCACTTATAGTGCTGAAGTTCCCCCCGAAGGGGAACCACAGATACAATAGATATCGCATATGAACCCTGAGCATGCATCAATACCACCGCCACATTTTTACAGTGGTTCCAGGAAAAAAAAGTCATTCAACTGCACTAGTCAAGACTAAAGCCGTCTGAAGATGCTGGACTTTTGCACTGTGTACGAGTGTTGTAAAAAGCAAACAAAGAAAACAAAGCAGGAAGGCAAAACATTTCATAGGTAAGATTTCATTTTCTACGTTTGTGTATGTTACTAACTTTTGTGCTCAACAAGTAATGTTATTGATGATAATACAATCACTACTGCACTGAATATAAGGCAAAGAATCAGCAACTTGCACAAAATTTTCATGCTAGTTTTGTTGAATAAAATCAGAAAACAATGTTAATGAAATATGATAACAAAATGCTGCGGTGCCAGAAACTTGTGTGGTTGTCAGCTTAGAGAAGGCTGGGTGATAAAATCGTTATCGATATTTATTGAGCAAAAACATTTTTTTTTTGCATTATCGCCCAGCCCTATGGTATATAGCATATAGATCAGAAAGGTGGATATGCACATTGAGAAGCAGGGATATCAATGGTTCATAACAGTTTAAAAATTAATTGGGTTGTAAATCAAATTTTTCATAACATTCTAATTCTAATCTATTTCTTCCATTAGAATTAGAAGTGAAAGCAGGAGTGGGAGTGTGTTTCAGGGCATGGATTAGATCAAATTTAAAAGAGAGGGAGGTTAATTTATTTCCATGCACACAAACACATGCTCTTTGTTGGCAATTCTCATGCGCTCACTTATCAATCAATATAGAAAAGTGATGTAAAATTATAATTTTCGTAATTTCAAAAACAAATATTTGCACACTGACCACCAGGAAAACTCCTGATCATAGATAAATGTTTATATGTCTATGTATCTATGACTGCGGATGGCCTGCACCTTGGTCCCACATCCTTTTCAAAGGAGCGATACCCTGTACTAAAAAGGCAGCTCTATTGACACATTCCATCCAATAGACAACAATATTGTAGGCGACATCTAATGTAAATATCTATTGTTTGAAACCTACAAGAAAAGACTCACACACACCGGGACACTTTTCATTTGGGTTTATCCTCAGCAATTTTCAAGACGTTTTTCTGAATTTTAACCCAAGCGATTTTCACAGGTTTGATGGCGCTACACAACTTTAAGCTTCTGACACCCGCTTGTAATACATAAGAAGACAAAGTTAATACGCTTGTTGTCATGGATGGTTCAAGTAGCAGCTTTAGCTCTAGCAATGAAGAAATGGTTATTGTTCACCAGTGCAATAAGCAGCTCCACGTTCATATCGCCTCTTGGCATCTTCTTCAATGTGTGCTCGCACTGACAGTCTTAAGCCTCCAAGTGTTGTTTACTTTCAAATACTACTTTCTGCGTGAGCTTAAAAAACATTTTCCTTATGGGGACCAAACAAATAAATAAAAAAAAATAATGTAAATACTTTGGTCCCTACAAATGTAAGGTACACACACAACAAAGCACAATCTCCTTCATGTTAAAGAATACATGAATACTTCCATCCAGCTCTAATCCTTTTTTTGTCGTTTACATTGAATTGCGGCTTGTTTCAGTGTAGCCACAGTGGATTGCATTGCAATTGTTTAGCCTAGTTTCAGCTGATGATAACACACACTAGTCATTAATCACCAGGGTTTATGCGTCATAATGTGTTTCTGATGACGAAACTCAAAATGGTATCATTCATCAACACAACAGTCTCTTGTCTAGTTTATCATATGTCACTTTTTTTTTTCTTTTCAGAGTTCGAGGCAGTGCATTCTCCATGTTTAATATTTCCCATGAAACTAAAGCCTGGAGGAAAACGCATAGCAGTGTGTAGTGACAGCTCTATACAGCACGTCAAGCAAAGTTTTCAGCAATGCCAATCGGACCTGCCTATTAACCACCGAGCGAGAACACAAATCAAGCTGCATAATATGACCGGCTATCCTACATGCTATTTCGCAGCTTCGTCTCAATCTGGTACCTGTCAAACTGTAGCACTGTCATTCCATTCCCGAGGAAAACAGTTTCACATTTCTTCTCCTCCTACTCCTCTGTGCTAGATTGAACTAGAGAAACGGAATAGCTTAATTTCATTCGGCTCAGAGCCGCACAGTGGCTCAGTCTGGGAAATTAGGGATACAATGCAGTGCCCCCTGCGCACTGAGTCTGATTGGCAGTGTTTGGTGTTTCCACAGGATCCCGTAGGCTTTTGTGATGCCACGGATTGGAGGCTCATTAGAGCTGCGGCTCTGCCTCCCACCATGGCTACTATCCTAATTTGACATACGTTGCTTTTGATAAGCCCTTTCTCCTGAGAGCGTCTTCGCCACATGTCCGCTGGCACACACACACATGCGCACAATTATATGATATCACAGCATTACTCTTACTAAGCTGCTGTTAAACAGGATGTCTAGCTGGGGAAATCTGATTTCCCCTTGGAGAGAAATCATCCTTCACAGACACAGCACCCGTCCCTGAAATGCTTGTAAAGCCAAGCAGATTGAAACGTGAAAAATGCCACCTCTGTGGGATAAAACATCCTCAAGTGCATCTCTGACCATGAAATATGTATCGTCCAGATACATATTTCTCCAACTCAGCTGAGCTGACAACAGTGTCCAGTTGCGCCC
This sequence comes from Danio rerio, assembly GCF_052040795.2. Classification (NCBI taxonomy): domain Eukaryota; kingdom Metazoa; phylum Chordata; class Actinopteri; order Cypriniformes; family Danionidae; genus Danio; species Danio rerio. Next base: position 54,529,897 of record NC_141023.1, read on the forward strand.
CGGGTGTGTTTGCTAATCTTTATGAGATCTAAAAACGAAATATTCTTATGGAGAACCCCATTCACCCATTGCGAGTGTGTCATGTTGAGATTCAATAGGCATGAGATTAAACAAGTAAAGATGGATCCTCTTGTATATGCACTGTAAAAAGTATTGGTTAATTAAAATTTATGGTTGTGAATTGCATTATGGGATGTTGATCTTTGCTCTGTGGATAGGTTGATGTTGAAAATTCAACTCTACGGTGTAACAAAGTGACTTTTATTAACATTTTAGTTGTTTAAAATAATGTAACGTATACATGTAAAGTATAACCTAAATGACAGCAAATGTACTGGCAGTTTATTACAAGGTTTTTGTACTGTAATATACAACACAAACCCAGACAATGAATTACTTTTAACTGTTAAAAACGTTAATAATAGTCACATTTTCCAACTTTTCAAGGTTAAATGTTTTTGGAAGAAAGATCAAGGACCCATAATGGAATTTTATGGCATAAATAAATGGGGAACATTTAAAAATAAAAACATAAATCACAAAATACAGAAAACTGCTAAGAAAGTGGTGATACATATATTAAGGGAGTGTTTACAAAAACTAACTACTGAATAGTTTAGGCTAGGGGTTCTCAAAGTCTCAGTGCAAAAGTCTAAATCAAAAGTTTCAACAATGTCAAAAGAACAAATAAATTTATTAAAACTATAAACAAGCATTTGCGTAATTCCACATTTTTTTCAAAGTGCCTTTTGCATTCATAAATACATTAACAAAAAGTGCAAAAGTGTCAGAATGACAAGTTGCAATTAATTTAAGTGAAAACTTAACGATACAGAAAACACAACCAGAGGTAGGCCATAAATAACATGATGCAAAATACAAAGCAGTCTAATGAAAGAAATGGCACTGTTGGTATTTTTCCTGCCTAAACTTTGTTTTCGCAGTGGCATCTGACATTTCCACTTCTCACAACCCTAAGTTCATCTGATTACTAATCAAACATGCTGGATTGGAGCATGGCTCTTGGTCAAATTATCTTTGAAACAATTTATTATTTTGGAAACTGATATTACATCCTAACCCATTCAAATACTCACCACATTGAAGAAACGTCATAAAAAAACATGACGTGTCAACACACAAATATAACAACAAACAATATTATATTATAATATATATATATATATATATATATATATATATATATATATATATATATATATATATATATATATATATATATATATATATATATGGCAAATTAGTGGTTCCCAACCTTTTTATCACTGCGGACTGGCAATTTCACCACAGCCCGGGTGTGAGGCCAGATGGTTGTATGTAGATTGCTAGGCAGCCATCAACCCCTTTCTCAGAGTATGACAAGCTGACAAAACATTGCTTAAACTCTGATACAAGTTTATTCTATGAAGAAAATTAAAAACCACTGCAGTGTTTGTAAAAGGGGGACTGGAGGTTGTGCTCCAACTATATAGGGGGGTTACACTCCTCAGCCACCCTTGGAAAGTCTATGCCAGGGTACTGGAGAGGAAGATTCGGCCAATGGTTTAACCTAGGATCCAGGAGGAACAATGCCACTTTCATCTCTTACTCGCAGACGATGTTGTTCAGTTGTGTTCATTAAACATGGACCATTAGCATGTGCTGGGGTGGTTTGCTGTCGAGTGTGACGCAGCTGGGATGAGAATCAGCACCTCCAAGTCTGAGGCCATGGTGCTTCACCCGGAAAAGGTGGTTTGCCATCTCCAGGTTGGAGGTAAGTCCTTACCCCTGGTGAAGGAGTTCAAGTATCTCGGGGTTTTGTTCATGAGTGAGGGAAGGATGGAACATGAGATTGACGGGCGGATTGGTGCCGTGGCATCAGTGATGCGGTTGATGTACCAGTCTGTTGTGGTAAAGAAGCAGCTGAGGCAATAGTCAAAGCTCTCGATTTACTGATAAATCTATGTTCCTACTCTCACTTTTGGTAATGAGCTTCGGGTCATGACCGAAAGGACAAAATCTTGGATGCAAGCAACAGAAATGAGTTTTCTTCGCAGGGTTGCAGGGTGCACTCTTATGGATAGAGTGAGGAGCTCTGTCACCTAAAAGGCACTCTGAGAGGAGCTACACATCGAGAGAAGTCAGCTGAGATGCCTCGAGCATCTGTTTCGGGTGCCTCCTGAAGGCCTACATTGGGAGGTGTTCCAGGCATGTCCCACAGGGAGGAGGCCTCGGCAAAGACCCAAGACATGCTGGAGGGACTATGTCTCTTGGCTGGCCTGGGAACACTTGGTCATCTGGTTGACAACTGGGTTGTGGGTCCATTCCTTGAAAGTTTGCGGGTCCTTTACTGGGCCTTTTCTCCTTCACAAAGAAACTTTTCAAAGACATTTGTTACATACTCATTTTGCTAGTTTGTGGGTTCAATTTTGGTGCACAAATGACTGAGATGTAACTGAAAGAACACAGTAATTTTACAAAATAAAAGAATGTTCAGACTTGGATCATTCAGATAGTAAATAAAATGGAACTAATTAATGATATCTTGTGTGGCCTGGCACCAGTTGAGCCCAGGGCTAATTATGTTTCTGTGTACTTTGTAACATTTTATCTAATAGGATAACTTTCCTCCCCCTTGAAACACTTTTGGTCACAACGAATGTATTTTAGGCAGAGCTATCGATGTGTTTTTCATTTCTGTTCTGTTTTTGTCCATACATCAATCTTTCTCCATTTTGTTAGCAACACCCATCTTTCAACAATCCAATTGGTTCCTAAAGGACAAAATCATGCACCGCCCTACTTTTTATTTCATATTAAGGACCATTTCAATTTGATGTTCAGAAAAACAATTTGCCTTGCCTCGCCTTGACTTTAAATATTGTCTTCGGTTTCACTTCGGACCAAAAAGTTTAGCTCCTACATGATTTACACTTTTAATCCCTTTTGCCTAATTAATTTTCCTAAAATATTAATTTTAGGTAGGTCCCGATTGAATTTTGAGAGATTTTTCTCACTACTGTATATGGAGTTGAAAACCTGTGTGAGCACAAAAGTGAGTGATGTGTACTGTAAAATCAACTGTGATCCTACAACTTTGAATATCATGCATGCATGACATCAATGTTTTGGTGGTCTCAGAAGAAACTATTTTGTGAAAACATGATATAATGTATATGTGTTACAGGTTTAGTCATGGGGAAGTACTTGACAACCAAAACAACAACAGAACATCATATGTGTGCAGATGAATACTGTTTCTTTACAAAGTGCATCGCAGCATATTCACCTGGAAAAAAAAAAAAAATGTTTTCAGTTGTTGTAAAGAAATAATGTTTTTAGTTGTTAGTTGTTATCGCTGGTCCTTGTGAATGGGGATTGTTTTAACAAGTTTTTCATACCTAAAATCTAAAAGCTTTTTTCCAATTTTAGTTCATCATTGCTGGGTAAACTTACATTTCCTGCAGAGAGAAAATTGAGTCAAATAACATTTCTCCACTTTGGAGTTATAAGGTTCTCTCAGCATTTTGAGATATTAAGCTTTTAAATTAGTTGCATTCCAGATCAAAACATACTTATTTATTTATGAAAAAAAAAAAAAAGTTTCTAAAAGAAAAAAAAAAATCACAATGTAAATAAGCTTTCACTGCATCGTTATTAGCATAATTAAGTTTTAACATATATATCCTTGTACCTTGTCATTTGAAGGTGACAATTTTAATTAAACATCACAACATAGGAAAAAGATAAAAGCAAATTTACAAAATGCTGGATTTAAAGAAACTTATTAACTAAAATTAAAATGTTTATTAATATATATTAAAAAGAGAAAAAGTTATGCTCTGTTTGGGTGAATTCAGTACAATCTTCAAAGCAGTACTTGTCCATCACTTAAATAATGGAAAAATTCATTTAAAAATGAAAACGTCCTCTCCATGTACTCACACTCAAGTGGTTCAAAACATTTCAGATTTATTTTCTGTTGTACACAAAACAAGGCATTGTTAAGAATGTTTTTGGGAAAAAAAGCAGCCATTGACGTTCTCAGCAGAAACAAAACATTCTATGGATGTCAAAAGTTTTTTTTTTTTTTTTCCAGAATTTTTCAGTGCATGTTCCTTTTTGTTAAACAGAAAAAAAGAAACCCAAACGGATAGAGGATAAATAAATGATGACAGAATCATTAGTGTCAGTTCATATCTCAGTACAGTATATACTGTATATTCAAATGCTTGGGTCATTCATTCAATAATTTTCCTTCAGCATAGTCTCTGATTTGTTAGAGGTCACCATAGCAGAATAAACCACCAATTATTCCAGCATATGTTTTACGCAGCGGATGCCCTTCTAGACTTTTATGTTGACAAACAAATAATACCAGAAAAAAGCATTATTCTTTCTGTAACAATTAATAAAAATGTGTCAAATCTGTAAAACTGATCTTAGATCAGGTAAAAAAAAAAATAAAATAAATAACAATCATACAAGTCAAAATTATTGAAGTACGAAGTAAAAAAAGTCTTGTCAACTAAACTAATTTGACAGTTTGTGTTCCAAATCACTGGTTCAAAACCTAATGAGCCACAAAGGTTTCAAAAGAACTCATCATTATTTATTATTTTTACGAGGTTAGCTATCCTTTGAAAGCTTACAAATTTACCAATAAGATAATTTTGGCATACAAAACAGTAAATATGTTGACAAACTTGCATATCACTGTTAGACCTTGTCACATTTAAAGTTATTTACTGCAAAAATGGCGAATAAAATGCCACGTACATTCTTTACACGGCATTATGGGCAGTTTCACAACTTTTCAAAGTAACAAACTGCATATTAGAAATGTGTGGTATTCTACTGTAATCAAAGTACTGCTACTGTAGTAGAAGACAAAATGGGATAGTTAATGAAATAAAAAAAATAACAAAAAAATAAAAATAAATAAATAAATAAATAAATAAATAAATAAATAAATAAATAAATAAATAAATAAATAAACATTTAGTTTTGCCATCAAGACCAAGTTGTTATTTACTTTAGAAAGAGTAGTGTGATCGCACTGTGTAAGGCACTATTCAGAGGATGATCATGTGTAGAACTGCCAAATATGAGGTTGGTATCATGATCTTGTTCCTTTCAAATGCACATAAGAAAAATAGTTTTTTTTGTTTTTTTTTTAATACAACGTTTAGAAATGAAACTTATGAGACAGGTGTTATTTAATTTTATTGGTGATTCCAAATATGTAATAAGCTTCGGTTACAGTTTTGGAAAATTTGATGCGTCCCCATTCAGACAGAATGCCCAAGCATACTCTCCGAGAGGTGTCTCTAAGATGGCCGCCAAGTCTTATCTCACTGAAAATATTGCACATGGAAGAGTCAGTTGTAGAGTTATATAATCTTGATAAGTTTAGCAGAATTTGGCAACCCTTTCTTGATCACCTGGACCAATATAATGCAGATTCTAAGTAGCAGTGTAATGCTTAATACGCTCACTACCCCTATTAATTGCCTCTTTGTACTTTACGAATTTGTTTCAGCAGTGACGGAAAAATTTGAAGGTGATCCATCAATTTGACAGATTATGCTGAGGGTGATCTAATTTGTAGCTAACTGTAATTCCCACTCCTGTCCAGCTGATGGCGATTGCCCTTGTTTTGTCCCAGGTTTGTCACCGCTGCGTAAAGTTGCAAAAATGTCACAGAAGCTGAGTGTAAGAAGTTTAATAATAAAGGTGAAAAAAGAGGAAGTGATGCAGTGGACGATGAAGAACAAAGAGACAAAAATACGATCCAACCAAGCGGCAGCTAGCAAGAAGGTCAGGTTTATTGTTTTTATATTGATGTTCTTGTGCACTACAAAATAATTTATTAGTTTTAGTATTATTTGTTTCTTGCAATCAATAAATGTTTATTATTATTTATTTTGTCCTTTGTTTATTTATTTATTTATTTTTTTGTTATATGATATGTATGCTGTTAGCATTTTATTCAAAGGCTAAACACAGTGCCTACACTTTGCATTTACATTATAGCCTGCGTTTGCTGTTATATCAACTCAACATTGCCTCGGTAGAAATGTTTTCTAACTACAAAACTCTGTCTGAAGTGGCGCAAGTAAATCCGGTCTTTGGTCACAAGAAGTCGACTTTCTGAGGCAAAGACAGTATCCCTTGATGCGTTTGATTACGCACAGGCAAGCACCCAGTTCAGGTCAACGCAGAAGGAAGGTGTGAGTCAAGGCAGATAAGAGTTTTTGTTCATTTGTCAAAAACATAAATTAATAATTTAGCTTATATGCTCATCGTGCAAGTTTATTATTAAAATATGAATGAAAAAAAGCGATCAGAAAGTCTGCAAATTAAATAACGATCAATAATTAGTTGTGACGGAAATTTTACAACCCTCCCCGTCAAAAGGACATAAAGTCTGATATATCTGATATATAAATAAATAATAAGGCTATTTATTAAGAAATGGAATTTATAATTTATTAGGAAATAAAAAAATCATACTTCAATAATAATAATAATAATAATAATAATAATAATTATTATTATTATTATTATTATTATTATTATTATTATTATTATTATTATTATTAATTAGGATATTGTTTTATTTTTTTATTTTTAAAAGTCTACTTTTACAATTTGACACATGCAAACCACTGCAGAGATGTTCTAATCAACAGGCCAATGTTATATAATGTACAGATATTTACCTACTATAAATTAAAAGCAGGCTGCCAATTGAAATGAGTTGCCTTAAAGGGAACCATTTAAAATCGACACAATAATAATGAATAATAACAATATTGCTGTACACAATCTCGTTGATGTTTGGAATTTATTAAATTCAATAGAAAATACTAACAATAAAGGGTTTGCGCTGCCAGTGTAAAATGTAATTCAAATACAGTAAAAGTACTGTAAAAATGGATTTACTGTAAAAGTTAATTGTGGTAAAGAGCATTTTACCATTAAAAAAATGTGGTAAGGCTATTTTACTGTAAAAAAAAAAATTGCGGAAGGTCCAACATACATTTACAGGTAAGTTAAAAAAAAAAAAACCATCAAGGTTTTTGACCCTGTTTATGGAATCCACACTCATGAAAATAACCAAAATAAACACATAATACCACTTGAAACATTCATGGCTGTAAAAAAAAAAAAAAAAAAAAAAAAAAAAAACATAACGGTACTATAAAAAAAAAAACGCAATAAAGACATAAAAACCTTACTTACCAAGAAATTTGCGAGTTAACATGTTTTTCTGATTCACTTCACTGCATCCAACGTCTAATTGATCCCATGATTTGACATTAATTTGACCAGCATTTGACCCCAATTGAGGCACTTCATGACAGTTTTGACCTTGGTTAATGAGATCTTGGGTGCATTTAGTGTAAATATCCCACCTTGCTGGCAGAAGCTATTTACACAAAGTGCAAATAGCCACTCTAAAAAATTGCTGGCAACAGTGCTGCCAGTAAGTGACTATAAAAATACAATAACATTTCTACAATAACATTTCTAACAGTATCAATTTGATTTTAAACTTCACCACTATATAAATCATATATTAAAACAGTATATTAGTTCAATCATACACTAAAAAACTGCATAGCTGCAATCTGGAACTTTGATTGCATGGAAGGGTTGACAGGGATCAGGGTTGTTGTGTGCGTTTTGGCTTAAACCTCTACGGCCAGACGGCACAGCACCGAAATGGCTTCCGGAGCTGGAAGGGGTCCTAGAAAGGGCATCTGATAGCTTGATGTCTAAAGAGAGAAGGCAAATTATCAGAAAGACAGCATGAAGGGTTCTTGTGCATCTGCCCTCAGAGGGCACTCAGACAGATGTGAAAAAACTAAAAAGGGCACATGTCAGGCCCTTGAATAAATTAACATTCAGCGCACAGAGATACAAATGAACCACAACAGAAATTTCAAATTATCCCATTCAGCGGCGCCGGAACGTATTGTCATCCTTGCAAGCTGCCAAACGTCTGGGGAAAAAAAAGTGACTTGTTCAAAGAGAGATACGAGTATGCAAAGAGGGTTTGAATGTATGGTGATAAAACTGTCTGTCTGTGTTATGGTTGTGCAGAGTCCTTTAGTTTCAAATGCACTCACCGAAGCCTGGGGTCTATAAATATGACTCTAGCTGGCAGAGTTTGGCTATTTCATTGTGAGCGTACAAGAATGTTCCTTTTAAACTCAGCATGAAATCATTATTTGCTTTCCTAATGCACATATTATTGAGCATGATTCATTGGTGCATGTCACTCCAAAGAGGACATGTAAAGGGCTGTCTTTAAAGTCTTTTTCAAAATGGAATAACCTGAAATTACTTTCCTGTGTTAGTTGACGTCACAGCCCCTTTTGCTTTTTAACACCATCGGCTGGAACCACTTTAACAAACACTTTCAACATGCAGTCAAGATCAAGGTGTCCTGAGTGACTTTTGATTATTATTCTTTTTCAGAAAAAAAAAAAGTTTTGATCAGGCCCAGATTGGCTAATCGGGAGGACCGGGAGAATTCCTGGTGGGCTGGTCCGTTTTTTGGCCACAAGGGCCGGTGTCCCTAGCTGCTTGCACTCTCAGCAGTCGCACTTTTTCATTTATTTATTCATTTGACCATAGTCTCACTCTTTTTATTCATTATTTTGCCGAAGCTCCACACTTTTTATTTATTTTCTCGCAGCCCTGTGAGCAAAATGCAGCCTGCAGGTTAATGATGACATAACTATAATTCGACCCCAAACAGCGGCACCTTAGTGAATATAAGAATTCGAATAATTAATATTAATGAATATTACACCTCCTCAATGAAAATCAGATGATTCACTACATTAATAAATCTGACATAAATTGATCAGAAATCTAGAAAGGGTAGAAAAAGATTAAGCCATCAATAGACAACCTTTTTTAACAGCGCATTGTGGTCCAGTGATCAGCACATTGTGTTACCATACCGCAGGACTCTAGTTCCATCCTTACCTATCTAATTTAATTTATTTTTAATTTTTTATTTGGGTTGTTGCACATTTAAACTTCTAAAGCAGCTGTTTTCTTGAAAAAGGCATGATTGTGTTATTAGAAACTGAATTGGAAATGATGTTATTTTAATATAATCAGTAGTGAACTGAGGTGGGCCGGTCTAAGGCTTGAAACTCCAGGGCTGAAAGGAGTTCCATTCCGGCCCTGCTTTTGATCAATGTGTTTAAAATGACTATGACCTGAGATTCATATTTTAGTCATATAGCTAAAGAATATTGTTGTATTCTTCACAAATTTGCAGTAATTCTATCATGCAACTTTTTTGGAATAGCTTTAGCATGATAATCCGCTTAAGTCAGACGTCATGCTTCACTGTTTCTGGATCAAATCACTCTTTCAGATGCCAAAAGCAAACAACAAAAGGGGCTGAAATACACTCACAATATGTCTTGTAATGCTACCAAAATATCGTGATCATGTTATCATCATTGTCTATATTAAAATCAGATATGAATAACACATATAAAGACATTTTAAAAACAGTAATAAGACAATATTTGGCCAAGATTCAACTATTTGAATCTAAAAGTTAAAAAGAAAAAAAAAGAAAGAAAGAAAGAAAAGAAGAAAGAAAGAAAGAAAGAAAGAAAAATCACATTTAAAGGTGCTCAGATTAAGTTAGCAATACATATTTCTAATGAAAAATGAATACAGAAAATCACAAACATTGACCAGCATACAAAAATAATAATAATAATAATAATAATAATAATAATAATAATAATAATAATAATAATAAATAATAAATAATAATAATAATAATTAAATACTACTCTCTAAAAAAAAAAATAATAATAATACAAATTTGTCTATACAGAGTATTAGGTATTAGTTTTACTCAGTGAATTTATTCATAACAAGATACCAGAGAATATGGTCATTAAAAGCAATACAATAAAATCATTATGGTCCTGTCAATATGAAAATCAACCAATTTTCCTAAACAGAACAGGCCCTGGTGCCCCCTTTTTACAGGCTACTTTATAATGCTTCAAAGCTCAACTTAGTCAATGATAGTTCTAGGGTATTTGTAGGATTGCACAGAATTCAATTTTCTGAGTTTTAGTAAAAGCTTCTTCATGTGGGTGGGCTTGATTCTGATATCATTAGACATATACCGGATACGTTTTATTGGAGAAGAACTCAGTAACCATTCTATGGTTCTAAACAGCTGCAACATGTGGGATTCCACCCTAAGTGTATTTTTTAATTGAGTTAAAAAAAATGCTGATAGGAAAAGGGGACAACAGACCTCAATTACAAGTGCAGACGGAATCCAATAGTGTTGTCACCTCACGTTGGCTCACATCTGGACTAAAACGCTGTGTGTGAACACACCAAACGGACAGTAGGGTATGTCTTTCTGCACTTGTGGGAGACTGTTTTATTGTTCAACAAAAGAAAACTGAACTTCTAACATGTGCATACAAAGAATAAACAAAGTGGCATGTAGTACCTTTTTCACATACTTGTCAGTCACTACGGAGGGATTATCTTGTGCAAATATTTCTGATAATTTATTAATCCATATTAAATATTAAATCACTTGTTACATCATTTTAATTTTGTGCTCACACTCTGATTCGATTCTAAATAATCCATCAGAGCAATCTCTTCAGCCTGGCTTTTTTGTACACGATTCCAACAGGACACATACAATACAAAACAATCAAGGCAATCATGCTAAGAAAGACCACACTTCTTGGTCTTCTTGATGTCTTTAACATCAGCTGATAGTGAGGCCGTCTGTTGCTGGTTTTATGTCATCTAGTTTCATAATCAAATATATATTTCTGCAACAATAACTAGTAACATCTGTTTATTTCATATCAGTATTATTATCAATCCACTGAAGCTAATGATTTGGTATATACAGTATAGACCCTTTTTACATTTCCCGGTTTCTCAGCAGCGGAAGTTGTCATAGTTGTGTAAACTTAGAACGTAGTAAATGGAAGAGTACCACAATTTGAATGTATTCTAATTTGCTCAGATAATAAACTCAAAACTCCACGATAGTGTTTTCATGACTTTAAAAAAAAAATAATAATAAAAAACCTAATTGCATTAGAAACACCTCAGATAAGTGCTATTTTTTTATTTTTATCTTTGAAATTTGATGCAAATATGATACAGTAATACAGAATATAGCTTTTGTAACATGAAATTAGCTCATTTTATAAATATTAATAATCAACACTAATGGTTTATTCTTAATTGTTAATATTCCGGCTTAAGCTTCAGTCAGTTTGGTCAAACAAACATATGATTGTATATGATCATGCTCGCGCGACAGAGCGGACTCCCAGATTATGGATATTAATTATCAACAATAACGAATTATTATTAATCATTAATTTTCCGGATAAATTTATTGTTAATTTGACCAAACAAACACAAGCAGAGCCGCCGCTCTTCCAAGCGGACACGGTAATCTATTCATTTAGAAAAAGGGAATTTAATTGCTACTTCTTGTGAAGTAGATTAATCATTCAAAAGTTTTAAACAACTTATAATAGCTAGGCAGGGGAATCTGTATTTCAGTGACATTTTCTCGTGAGGAAAACAATACAATTCATTTGATTATAATGGGATTTATTGACTAGTCAGACATAACGAACAAACAAACGCACAAACATACATTAAACACAGAACAAAGGTAAACCACGAGGAGATATCGGGTCTATAGAACGTGTAACAACAAAGAGAAATAGTAAAGCGAGGAAATAGAGATTTCAGGTAAAAGAGTGACAAAACCTTCAGTTCCACCACACCATTCAGTCGGAATGATAAAGAAAGCGTTACGGGGAAAAGTCCATGCGGCTTAGAAAGCCACGTGGCCCTTAAAGGGACCACGTTTGTTGGGTTCTTTGTTAGGACCTTTTCTTTCTGCCCAGATGTTTGGCAAAAGGTCTGGTTATACCTGCGGGTCACGTGACAACCCGTTCAGCATTCTGACCAATGGTTTCAGTACAAAGTTCGAGCGGGAACCCTTCCTTTGTCTCGAGGCTGCTCGTATGCAAATTTGAGTGTCCGCCTAAAGCATGCGGACAGGCATTTAATACAGGGCTTTAAAGAATAAAGCAATGCGAGTTATGGTCTTGCTCTATGCATCATGTGTTGTAAAATGTCAGCAGAAACCCATCGGTACCAAACATGGGGGGTTTAAAAGTACATTAACATAATTTTTTATATCCTTCCAATATTTATACTTTACAAAGGCCTAAAGGGAACATACATACAGGTTATAAGAGAGGTTACACAGGTAAGAAAAGTCAGAAATGAGATACAAAGTTTACAAAACATAACACCTTAGTTTTGTGCTGGTTCAGGATTGGATGAGTTCATTTTCTTTCTGTCGGAACAGCCTTGTGGTTGTGTGTGTGTATTTGGGCAGGAATGTCTTTGAAGTGACAGACCTATCTCTCCAGGCTCCCTAGATTACTTAAGCTGTCACGAAAATCCAGACTTCTTGGAGCCAGGAGTCGTAAAACCCTTCTGTCGACCAAAGCCAGACCGTGATAAAATAAATAAGAGATTTTATCTGTGGACTGTACGCTACACTTTATAAATGTACATACCTAAAAAAATAAGATTTTAAAAACTTTCATGAAATTATAACGCTGATGACCATAATGACCATAAAATGCATCATCACCATGTAGGTCCATATTAAAAAAAAAATGTAAAAAAAATATTTATTGATATTTTTATAACAGTAATATTTTGTTCATAACTAAATGTTTTAGGGTAACACTCTATAATAACTACACACTATGAATCATTTACTTAGCATTAGCATCTAGTGAATTCATTATTTGTTAAGCATTAACTCTACATTAATAAATGTTAATAAGCAGTTTAACTGCAGCTACAAATGCTGTATTCTTGACTTATAAGCACCTATATAATGTGTTTAATAATTGTATTTTCATACTTAGTAAGTGATTTATTTTTCATTAATAAATTAAGTATCAAATTATTTACAAACCAGTTGCATTTAAGAGTAGTTGAGGGTTTTTAGGATAATTCCGAATGAGTTAGAAAATGATTAATAAACTATTGAAATCAACATTTATATATCTTATTATTCAGGCATATACTAATAGTTAACTAATATATCAATAGATGCTTTTTTAACTCAACTTCATGCAGTTTTGTGACCTAATCTAAAGTAAGGACTATTCATGCTTTATAAATCCCCTATAAATTACTATTAAAGGCTCAGAATCAAATGAACAATAATCTTTGCAATCTTATCTAAAAAAAAAATAAAATTACTGTAAAGTTTAAACATTGCTTAATAACAGGAGTGCCAAAATACAACATAAAACAATATAGAACAACAGCAATAACAACATAATAAATTAACTAAACTATGTTTAAACTCTGCAGTGATACGATGTTGCAAAAAATTATTTTTCATTTGAAGAACAGTTTCATTTGTGTATCTTTAAATGAATATGAATGAATAATGTCTTTTTTCCTGTTTAGAATTTAACTGAGCCTTTATTTGTCATTTATAAGGGATTTATAACGCAAAAATAGTCCTCACTTTAGATTAGGTCACAAAACTAGATGAAGTTGAGTTAATAAAGCATTTATTAATATACATAGTATCGTTAGTATATGCTTGAATATTAAGACATATAAACATTGATTTCAATAGTTTATTAATCATTTACTAACTCATTATGAATGATCCTAAAAACCCTCAACTACTCTTAAATACAAATGGTTTGTAAATAATGCGATACTTAATTTAGTAACGAAAAATAAATCATTAGATAAGTATGAAAGTAAAATTATTAAGCACATTTTAAATATGTTTGTAAGTCAAGAATAGAGAATTTGTAGCTGCAGTTATAAACTGCTTACTAACGTTTATTAATGTAGAGTTAATGCTTAACAGATAATGAATTCACTATTTGCTAATGCTCAATAAATGATTCATAGTGTGTAATTACTATATCAAAACATGCACCATCGGTTAATTGAATAAACTAAATTGGCCTTAGTGTATGAGTGTGTGTGTGTGTGAATGTGAGAGTGTATGGGTGTTTCCCAGTACTGGGTTGCGGCTGAAAGGGCTGAAAGTTGGCAGTTCATTCTGTTGTGAAGACCTCTGCTAAAAAAAGGGACTAAACTCAAGGGAAATGAACAGTTAAAGCCCTTTTCACATAAATGTACTGCTATCTTATTTAAAGGTTATCAAAAGAAAACTGATAAAAATGTGCAAATTAACTTTAGTTTTTTATTCTTGTATAGCAGTTACATAACTGAATGAAATGTATGTTTTTATGATAACGTCTGAAGCAGCTGTGTCTCTGAAAAAATTCTAATTCATCTAATTCACAACATTCACCTAATTCACAAAATTCTAATTCTAATACATCTAATTCACAACATTTGTGGAAAAAAGAATACAAAAACCACCACATTCACAATAAAAAAGCAGAGCTCAGAGCTCGCACTTGCAGTTGAAGTCAGAATTATTAGCCCCCCAATTTATCAAACCCCCTGTTTATTTTATTTTTTTCCAATTTCTCTTTAACATGGAGATTTTTTCAACACATTTCTAAACATACTAGTTTTAATGACTAATTTTTAATTACTTACTTATTTTATCTTTGCCATGATGCCAGTAACTAACACACACACACACACACGGTCTACTAATACTCAAAAGGACCATCAAAAGAAAAAAAAAAAATTTTGTTAAAGGAAAAAAAAAAAAAAACTGTCCTCTTCAATATATAAATCAGAATGTATGCTCATTTTATGCTGTTGCTGTTTATTTTATTATTGTTTGTATAATTTAATAAAGAGTTTTGTAGAAGATCGTTTAAACAATTTGATGTATTTGACAAATCTACTTACCTATTATTTTTTTTTTTATTTAAGGCCAAGGTAAATAATTGTAATAAATATGTGAAAACAATTGTATTTATTTACACAATGTATAAATGTACACAGTGAAGCATCAAATTATTCAAACCCCTGGCAAATTCTGAAGATTTTGTACTTTTAATAATAATAATAATAATAATAATACATTTTATTTACAATGTGCTTTTCTCAGTCCCAAAACGTTAACAGGCATACAAGGCAAACAAAGCAGAACAATAAAAACAGTAAAAATAAAATAAATAAAAAGCCACAATAAAATATGAATGATTCAATACAATTGGATGATAAAATAACAAAAATAATCAATCTAAGTTAAAAGCAATGGTAAAAAGGTGAGTCTTAAGAAGTTTCTTAAAACAATCCAAAGAAACAGCATTCCTAATGCTAGTGGGTAGGCCATTCCATAACTTAGTCTTAAGTTACAGCGTGGCTGATACAGCAAGATTGCAGATGAGGAACGTAGACTATGTGTGGGAGTGGCCAGAGTTACCAGGTCACAAATGTAGTCAGGTGCTAGCCCATGCACTGCTTTGTATGTTAAAATCAGAGTCTTAAAATCAATGCATGATTTAAAAGGAAGCCAGTGGAGTTGCTGAAGTACAGGAGTGATATGATGGCACAAGGTAGTATGTGTTAAACCCATGCAGCAGAATTTTCAATGTACTGTAAATGTCTCAGAGAGCTTGCTGGTAGGCCTCCGAAGAGTGAGTTACAGAAGTCAAAACGTGATGTGATAAAGGCATGGATAAGCCTTTCCGCATCAGGGCGTTATAAAAAAAGGTCTAATCCACGCAATGTTACGCAGGTGAAAGAAGGCTATTTTAGTCAGGTGCTTGAAGTGTGAGTTAAAACTAAGCTGTGCATCAAAAAGCACCCCAATATTGCACACCTGTGTAGAGGGGGACACTTGAAGATCACCAACAGAGAGTTTAAGATTATTACACTGGTTAATATTGGTAGGAGTGCCAATAGAACTGTTTAATTTGAAGAAATTTTGATTCATAAAGGCTTTAACTTCCAGTAAAATGGCAGATAAAACCGACGTGGCAGAGGTGAGATCATGTCGAGCCCTGATGTAAATCTGTATATCATCAGCATAGCAGTGATACCCCAGTCCATATTTATACATGATCTGTCCAAGAGGCAGCATGTAGATACTAAATAGGAGTGGGCCAAGAGCAGATCCTTGGGGGAAACCCTGGTGCAGAGAGACAGTCTGAGATCTATGACTACCCAAACTGACAAACTGTGAAAGGTCAGTGAGATAAAACACAAACCAGTTAAACACTGTACCAGATATACCAATCCACTTAAGCCTGTCCAGCTTTTTTCCACAATGACGCCTCTTGTACATCATCTTATACTCTTTTTAGACATGCCTGTCATTTTTGAATGACATTCGAAAAAAATGCTGGTTAAATTAAAAAAAAAAATAAATAAATAAATAAATAAATATATATATATATATATATATATATATATATATATATATATATATATATATATATATATATATATGAATAATAAAAAGAGTAATAATATGTAAACTAAGCAGTTTTAGTATCATTTCAATGTATACAAACATTATCAATATCATAGCACATCAAATATAATAATAATAATAATAATAATAATAATAATAATAATAATAATATGGTATTGCCCATGCCTAAGTGATTCCCACCATTTTGAGGTTTGCTTCTGTAACATTTCTAAATAATATTCAAAGACAGAACAAGTTTTCTTGTCACTAAAAATAAACATTGTGGAGGAAAAACAATAAAATTCAATGGGATAAGTATTAAAGGAAATTGCCTCAGCCATGGAATTGAGATGGATAAACTCACCAACAATCCTTGTGGGAATCAAACCTGTAACCTTTACAAGTAGATAGGAAGTCCAATTGTCCAACCATTAGGCCACTGCTGCCCTACCCTGTTTAGATCCACTGCACAGAAAGCTAACAGCGGGTGTTGTTTTATATATAAAAGTGCCTAAAACTCACAGCTTTTACAATTAAAATCAAAAGTATAAGTGTAAATGTAAACATCCTCCCAACTGGAACCCTACACTAAAAGACAGGAAATAACATAATTTATATTTGTTGTTGTTGTTGGTAATGAAAATACTAGTGGCATAAGACTTCTGCACAGTATATCCTAAAAGCCTCAAGAGTTGGCAAAAACAAATTAACTATGCAAGAGCATGTTTGAAAAGTTACAAAAAGTGTTGCTTGCTTTCAGTCAGAAAGTTCAGCCATGCAGCCTTTAAAAGAAAGGCTCGGCCCTGTAATGGTGTCCTGTGTACGCCTTCTTTATATTTTATTACTTTCACCGCTCTCTATGCCAGCCTCCCTATCATCTCTTCCTCATTTCACAGGAATCAGTTGCAACTGTATTGCCAAGCACAAAGTGTCGGTGAGCAGGTTCACTGAAGGATACTGCAGATACGCCCTCAAGGGAGTCTTTGCATTACCTTCAGCTATTTTCTGTCCAGGGAAAGTGCTACCCAGTATAGTTTTTTTCAGTTGTTATTTGTTTTTCATGATCTCTGTTTTCTGTTCTCTTCTTTGTCATCTTCTCTCTCTCTCTCTCTCTCTCTCTCTCTCTCTCTCTCTCTCTCTCTCTGGCTCAGCTGTCGGCAGTGTTGCTGTTTGAAGTTCCTCTCTTCTTGGTTGTTGATGCTGAAAGTGGATTTCCAGTGGGAGACGGAGAGGAGAAGTGAACACTGCCTCCTTTATAACTCTTGTATTTTTTTATGTATCCCTTGTCAAGATAAACAGCGGAAAATTAGAGGCTGGATCCTCGTGTAGCTTAGCAAGACACGTGCAGCTTGTTGAAGGGGGAGAAAAAAAATGAATTTCAGGGTTTCCATTCAGAGTCTGCTCAGAATCCAAGGTTGCTTTGTTTGATTGTAGGGAGAAAGTCGGCGTGTTTTCTTCTGAATGTCAACATGCACCTGTTATGTTGCTTACAAGTTTCATAAGGAATGCTGAAAAAAAAAGAAATTGTGTAGAATTTTTTTTTCTAATCATTAAAATGTATTAAAATAATAATGAACAATTCATTTGATTTTAAAATAAAGTCATACTATTTATTTTAAATGAGTTACAACAACTCAATTCTTTAGTTTTTTTGGGGGACAACTAAATAGTTTTATGTTCAGTCCACTTAAATTTATAAATAAAAAAATTATAATAAGTAATTCGTCATGGTGGCACAGTGGCTCAGCGGTTAGCACTGTAGCCTCACTGCAAGAAGGTCACTAGTTTGAGTCCCAGCTGGGCCAGTTGGCGTTTCTCTGTGGAGCTTGTGTTTGTTCTCCCTGTGTGCCATATGTGAAATGCAAAAGCAAAATTGGTCAAAGTGTATGAGTGTTTGTGTGAATGTGTAAGGGTGTTTTTCAGTACTGGGTTGCGGCTGGATGTCACGTTTAAGCATGATCAAGAACAGGATCCAAGTGCAGATTTTAATATTAAAAGTGCGGTAACAGTGAACAAAATCCAAAAATCCAAAGAGCAAAGTAACAAATAAACAGTAAAACAAGAAACTAAGACAGGTAAACACGAACTAGATTTTAGCATAATACAAGAACAAGATCAGGAACAACAAACTCGAAATACTAGACTTACTGGATACGGAGACAAGAAAGACAAACAACGCGATGATAAACAGTGGTGGAATGATAGAATATATAGTCGAGATAATCAACAGAAACGGTGACAGCTGTGAATACAATCAGTGTACAGTATGTGTTCCGGTGTATGCGCATGGTATATATGGAGTTGTAGTCTTTTTGGGCGCTGTAGTTCATGCTCTGAGTCCGTTGAACTACAGCGCCCTCAGGTGATCACTGACAGTCGTGACACTGGAAGGGTATAAGCATACAACATGTGCTGGAATAGTTAAAGTATTCTGGTTGACACCATTGACCACAATATCCTCATAAATTGCTTAAAGTCTACAGGTGTCCAGGGACAGGTTCTACAATGGTTTAAGTCATACTTAACTGACCGCTATTAATGGACAGCCTTCACAAGTTAGCCCAGTAAAGTATGGGGTGCCTCACGGATCAGTTTTAGGCTCTTTGCTGTTAACAATTTACATGCTACCTCTAGGAGACATTATTAGAAGACATGGGATCAGCTTTCACTGCTATGCAGGTGATACTCAATTATATATTTCAACTAAACCTGACGAGACGTCTGAACTGTCTAAGCTAGCTGAGTGTATATTAAAGATGTTAAAGACTGGATGACCAACAATTTTCTTCTCTTAAACTCTGACTAAACAGAATTATTACCTTTTGGGCCTAAATCCTGTACACAGCAGATCTTGCAATTCAATCTACAATTAGAGGGATACAAAGGTAGCTTTATCGCTACTATAAAAAGATCTGGGTGTCATAATAGACAGCAATTTAACTTTTTGAAAACCAAGTCACAAAACCTGCCATCTTTCATCTGAGAAATATCGCTAAATTATGAAGTATGCTATCCATCTCAGATGCAGAAAAGCTAGTCCATGCTTTTAAGACTTCTAGGCTGGATTACTGTAACGCTCTGTTTGCTGGCTGCCCAGCATCCTCTATTAACAAACTTCAATTAGTACAAAATGCAGCTGCCAGGCGAGGCAGTGGCGCAGTAGGTAGTGCTCTCGCCTCACAGCAAGAAGGTCGCTGGGTTGCTGGTTTGAACCTCGGCTCAGTTGGCGTTTCTGTGTGGAGTTTGCATGTTCTCCCTGCCTTTGCGTGGGTTTCCTCCGGGTGCTCTGGTTTCCCCCAAAGACATGCGGTATAGGTGAATTGGGTAGGCTAAATTGTCCGTAGTGTATGAGTGTGTGTGTAAATGTGTGTATGGATGTTTTCCAGAGATGGGTTGTGGCTGGAAGGGCATCCGCTGCGTAAAAATTTGCTGGATAAGTTGGCGGTTCATTCCGCTGTGGCGACCCCGGATTAATAAAGGGACTAAGCCGACAAGAAAATGAATGAATGCAGCTGCCAGAGTTCTCACCATGTCCAGAAAATATGATTATATCACCCCAATTTTATCTTCCTTACACTGGCTTCCTGTTAAGTTTCCTTTTGAAATTAAAATATTACTTCTCACCTATAAAGCTTTAAATAATCTCCTGTTTATCTAACCAACCTTCTGTCTTGCTACAATTCAACTCGCTCTTTAAGATCTTAAAACTCAGGGCTTCTGGTAGTACCTAGAATAGCAAAGTCGAGTAAAGGAGGTCGAGCCTTCTCCTTTATGGCTCCTACACTCTGTAATAGCCTTCCTGATAACGTCTGAGGCTCAGACATAATCTCGGAGTTCAAAACTAGATTAAAGACCTATCTGTTTAGCAAAGCATACACTCAATGTATCACCTAGCGGGTTTCCACACAAGTTTTTGCATCTTGTTTGTGTACACTATGAGCAGCAGCTACGCTAATTATTCTGTTTTTTTCCATTTCCACTTGGGGATACTCATCCCGAGGTCCTCAGACTATTTGGAGTTACTGATTGGATCCAAGACCAGCGACGAGATGATCCCAAGGTTTCCATATCCAGGACCAGGCTGTATCCTGAGCAGCTGCTGCACTGGACATGGAGGAGTGGAGAACATGAAACTGATTCCAGTGATGCTTCAGGGACAGATGAGTCTTCGCTGAGGCCAGCTTTCAGTCTCCACCACCGAGACTGCAGCTCTGCACTAGACTTTTGGCCAGCGGAGAAACTTAAATGGTCATGCCCAACTGAGTCTGTTTTTTCTCAAGGTTTTTTTTTTTTCTTCACTCGAGTAGCGGTGAAGTTTTTTTTTCCCTCGCCGCTGTCGTCTCTAGCTTGCATGGTTTGGGATCGGTAAAGCTACCCATCGATGAATTTGCTCTTTTGTTTTTGGACTCTCATTAAGGATTTTAAACCACACTGAACTGAGCTAAACTGAACTGAACTTAAACACTAAAAACTAAACTACTCAGTTCCAATTACTTTGACCATTTATGTGAAGCTGCTTTGACACAATCTACATTGTAATAGCGCTATACAAATAAAGCTAAATTGAAAAATTGAATTGAATTAACTTAAATTGATATATTTTTTAACAACAGTTATGACTCTAAGAGTGAACCCTTCACTTACAGAATATATATACAGTTGAAGTCAGAATTATTAGCCCCCCTGAATTATCAGCCCCTTTGTTTATTTTTTCCCCAATTTCTATTTATCAGGGAGAAGATGTTTTTTCAACACATTTCTAAACATAATAGTTTTAAAAACTCATTTCCAATAACTGATTTATTTTATCTTTGTCATGACGACAGTAAATAGCATATTATTAGATATTTTTCAAGACACTTCTATACAGCTTATTTATCATTATTATTATTTCAGTTATTGTATAATGATGGTTTGTTCCGTAGACAATTGAAAAAATATATAGCTTAAAGGGGCTAACAATTTTGACCTTAAAGTGGTGTTTAAAAAATTAAAAACTGCTTTTATTCTAGCATAAATAAATTGAAAAAATAAAACAAATTAGGCTTTCTCCAGAAAAAAAAAAAAAAAAAAAACTTTATTTTACATGCTGTGAAAATGTTCTTGCTCTTTTAAACATAATTTGGGAAATATTTAAAAAGAAAACAAAATTTAAAAGGGGCTAACAATTATGACTTCAACTGTGTGTGTGTGTGTGTGTGTGTGTGTGTGTGTGTGTGTGTGTGTGTGTGTGTGTGTGTGTTTGTGTATATATATATATATATATATATATATATATATATATATATATATATATATATATATATATATATATATATATATATATATATGATGACAGGATTAAACATACAAAACTGATGAGATTAAGTAAAATTAATTGTTTAATGTGTGGTTTGCAATCAACAATTTTTCAATTTTTTAATCAAAAAAAAGGCTCAATAACAATATAGTCAGTTTTTTTTTTTTTTTTTTTTGGTAAATCTAGTGTGTTTAGAGGCACTGGTATGTTTACATAATGAAAAAAAAGTCTTTAAAACTGTATTTATAATAACAAAAAAATATATATGTTAGGGATGATTTTTCTGCATGAGAAAATGGATGGCATGGGAGCGTGAGAATACTTTCAATTGTGTGACTCATGCCGAATACGTAAGAATTGGCAGCTATGCATGGCGTGATAAAAAGAAATACCAAAAACCCACTCTTTGATGATTAACTCTAATATGTCCGAATAAAATAAAATAAAAAATACTATATACAAATAATGCCTCATTTTCATGTTTAAACAAAACTCTTTAGAATACATGTAATACAAAAATGTGTCTACATTATTGTAATAGAATTGTACTCAATCAACTAGAGAAGTAATGTGATGCATTTAAGGTAGTTTTTTACCCTCTTCACCTGGGGTCTGATAAAACAAAAATTATGATTAAAAAATTATAAAAGAGCCTTTCTTTGTGAACCATTTTCCAATAACCTAACTTGAATACACAGCACTCAAAAATGGTGTCTGTTGTTTATTCACACTAATGCTAATTGAGCTGAAGCGACACAATTCTTGAGTTTTTTTTGGGGGGCAACTTTATTGTTTAATGTTCGATCCACTTAAATTTGTTAAAAACTAACTTAACTTTATTCCTTCATGTTGACCAAACATAAATCAATTGTGTAGAACTCAGCATTTTTTACAGTCAGCTTATAAAAGTATTTTCTTCACATTGTACAAATGCATGTCAAACAACTTTAAACACCCACTTAGAAAGTTAGTTCTGTGAAGAAAAAAAAAAGGTCTCGCATTATTTCTCTGCGCTTTCCCCTTGGTTTGATATTGTGTTATATTTAGCAATGGGCGCCTTTCTTAAATGCGTCTCAAGTGGCCGAACACCTTTCGAGTCTGCTGTACGCGTGTTTATTTTATTATTTCAAAACTCATTAGCAGTCCTTTCAAGAACGCGCCGCAGCAGGACCTGAAATTATGTAGCACACTGTCATGGCTATTTTAAACCCTGTATAATTAGCGTAGCCGTGGCTGGAGAGATTGCAGCTCAAAGAGTGGCTTTGGGTTTGCTTTTTCTGACATGGTCAGATAACAGGTATTAAAGGAAGCCAACACTCGGTCATAAACGTGGCCTCTGTGTGTCTCAGTGTGTCACGCTGGTTTTCTCAACTCTAATATGACCATCAGGATTTCAGCATGACACTCGAGTGGATTGGAAGCGTAATATTAGAGAATCAGGCTTGAGTGTTTTTCACAGGACTCGAGATATGTTTTAGAATGACAACATTGACATCATACAACATTTTAATAAAATTTAATCCAAGTATGGAGCTTTTTTGTTGCTCCTTGCTCCATTTTGTGCTCCATTTTCATCACAGGGAATATATAGAATTCATATCATATATAAATAAATAAATAAATAAATATATATATATATATATATATATATATATATATATATATATATATATATATATATATATATATATATATATATATATATATATTTAAAATTATGGGTTCCACACAAATCCCAACACAAATTGATTGAGTTAACAGACCCGAATTATTTTTCAAGTTTTTTAAAAATGTAAAAAATTATAACCAAATTAGAATAACAAAAATTGAACACCCATAAGAATAGGCAAGGCAAGGCAAGGCAAGTTTATTTATATAGCACATTTCATACACAGTGGCAATTCAAAGTGCTTTACATAAACAGGAATAAAAAAGACAAGTTTAGGAAAATAAAATGCAGACAATAAAAAATATTAAAAACAGATAAAAACAAATTAAAATGAGTTAAAATAGGTTATAAAAGAATGAAAAAGAAAACGAAAAACATAATAGTGCGATCTGTCGGACGCAGCACAGTGCTCATTCAGTAAAGGCACAGCTAAACAGATGTGTTTTCAGTCTTGATTTGAATGTGCCTAATGTTGGAGCACATCTGATCATTTCTGGAAGCTGATTCCAGCAGCAAGGGGCGTAGTGGCTGAAGGCAGATTCACCCTGCTTAGACTGAACTCTTGGAACTTCTAGTTTATATGATCCTAAAGATCTGAGTGATCTGTTAGGTTTGTATTCAGTGAGCATATCTGTAATGTATTGAGGTCCTTGGCCATTTAGTGATTTATAGACCAGTAATAATACTTTAAAATCTATTCTGAATGTAACTGGCAGCCAGTGTAGAGACCTGAGGACAGGTGTGATGTGCTCTGATTTTCTGCTTCTGGTCAGAATTCTGGCTGCAGCATTCTGGATGAGCTGCAACTGTCTGACTGTCTTTTTGGGAAGACCAGTGAGGAGTCCATTACAGTAATCCACCCTGCTGCTGATAAAAGCATGAACAAGTTTCTCTAAGTCTTCACTAGAAACAAAGCATCTGATTCTTGCTATGTTTTTGAGATGATAGTATGCTGATTTACTGACTGCTTTGACATGACTGTTGAAACTCAGATCTGACTCCAGCGTCACACCAAGATTCTTGACCTTATTTTTTGTCGTTTGACCTTTAGAGCCAAGGTACGCATTCACCTTGAGAACCTCATCTCTGTTCCCAAACGCAATGACTTCAGTTTTCTCTTTGTTTAACTGAAGAAAGTTTTGGCACATCCAATTTTTAATTTCATCAATACATTGGCAGAGGGTGTCAATGGGGCTGTAGTCATTAGGCACTAAGGCTAGGTAGATCTGAGTGTCATCAGCATAGCTGTGGTAGGAGATTTGATTCTTTCTCATTATTTGGCTCAGAGGGAGCATGTAAAGGTTGAACAGGAGAGGTGCCAGAATCGAGCCTTGTGGGACTCCACATGTCATGGGTGTCCACCTCGACCTATGATCACCTATACTGACATAGTAACCTCTCCCTTCAAGGTAAGATCTGAACCATTTGAGGACTGTCCCAGACAGCCCAACCCAGTTTTCCAGCCTATCCAGAAGTATGCTGTGATCGACAGTGTCAAATGCAGCACTGAGATCCAACAATACCAGCACTGTTATTTTACCTGAATCTGTGTTTAGACGTATATCATTGATTATCTTTATAAGAGCGCTCTCTGTACTGTGATGTGCTCTGAAACCAGATTGAAAATTGTCTAAACACCCCCTGAAGTTTAAGAACTTGTTAACCTGGTTAAAAACAACTTTTTCAATGATTTTGCCAATGAAAGGGAGATTTGAGATTGGCCTGTAATTGTTCAATAGGGTGTTATCCAGATTGCTCTTCTTCAAGAGGGGTTTAACAACTGCAGTTTTAAGTGAGTTTGGAAAAATCCCTGATAGAAGTGAAGCATTTACCACTTTTAGGAGATCCATTTCTAAACAGGTAAACACCGTTTTGAAGAATGATGTGGGGAGCGTGTCAAGACTGCAGGTTGATGTTTTTATAATTTGCACCATCTCTTCTAAGATTTTACCGTTAATTGCCATGAAATCAGACATAATGTCTGACTTCTCAAGTTGTGGTTGAGTTTGTTTGATATCGACACAACTTGGCTGATTGGATGAGCTGATTGCCTTTCTGATATTATTGATTTTATCAGTAAAGAAATTAGCAAATTCATTACATTTGCTTACAGAGAGTAGCTCACTGGGAATCCGACTGGGGGGGTTTGTGAGCCTCTCTACTGTTGCAAAGAGTGTGCGAGCATTATTTACATTGTTGTTTATAAGGTTTGAAAAGAAAGTCTGTCTAGCAGTTTTTAGTTCCACATTAAAAGCCTGAAGACGGTCTTTATAGATATTATAATGGACTACTAGTTTCGTCTTTCTCCACATACGCTCAGCTTTCCTGCATTGTCTTTTCTTCATTTGGACTGCTCTTGAGTTTCTCCAAGGGACTCTCTCTTTGCCAGTTCTCTTCCTAACTTTAACAGGAGCGATGTCATTTATTACATTTTCAATTTTAGAATTAAACAAATCAAGGAGAGAATCAACAGAGTCTGCAGATATACTTGGTGCCAGCGATATGGCCTTCATAAACTGCTCACTAGTGTTCTCATTTATGCATCTCTTTCTGACAGAGACAGATCTGTCTTTAATAGCTGGAGTGATCAATATATCAAAGAAAATACAGAAATGATCAGATAGTGCCACATCCTTAACAACAGTCGATGAAATGTGTAAACCCTTAGTTATAAGTAGATCAAGAGTGTGTCCACGATTGTGTGTGGGTCCTTGAACATGCTGAGTCAGATCAAAAGTGTTAAAAACAGTCATCAGTTCTTTTACAGCATTGATTTCTGGATTATCAATGTGAATATTAAAATCCCCAGCAATACTAAAATAATCATATTCAGATGTTACTATTGATAACAGCTCTGTAAAATCCTCAATAAAAGCTGGAGAATATTTTGGAGGTCTGTAGATAATGATTAGTAAGATGCGTGGAGACCCTTTTAGTGCTATACTCAGATATTCAAAAGACAGATAGTCACCAAATGACACTTGTTTACATTCATACACATCTTTAAACAGGGCAGCGATGCCTCCACCTCTCCTATTAACTCTGCAAACACTCAAAAAGTCAAAGTTTAAAGGAGCTGCTTCATTCAGAACTGCTGCGCTACAACTGTCATCTAGCCAAGTTTCATTTAAAAGCATAAAATCAAGGCAATTTGTGTTGATAAAATCATTGACTAAAAGTGACTTATTGTTGAGTGATCTGATGTTTAGAAGTGCTAACTTAACAGTTTTAGTCGTTTTCACTACAGAAGTCTCAGATATACATTTAATAGACACCAGATTTGAATGATTTGCTATACGGTCTGAAAGAGTCTTTGGTTTTCTGTCACGTAATAAGACACATATCTGCGTAGAGAAAGCTACAGACACACTGGGTTCCTGCTTGTTCTGTAAACATCTGATAAAGACACTGTTACCTAAGCAGGCCCCCGAGACACATCAATGGCAGTTTTTAAGTTCACCAGCTAAAGATGAGGTGTTTTTTGGGACCTGGCGCTGTCGCAAAGACCTGAGGCCTTTCCTAGGTGTAGGGCGAGGTGGGCTTAGAGATGGGCGTGTGGCTTGCTGACTTTTGGTTGCTAACTGGGGGCTAGCAGCAATGGAGTGTGAGAGTTTAGTTCCAGCACACACCAGTTCCTCCATCTTTTTTGAAAAATCCAAGAGAGGCGAGCAAGATGACAATGAGAACGTGTCCGGTGACAGAGGCTGTGGGTCTGGGGTTTCTGGCTGCTGAGATATGTTTACCTGGCTGTTTTCCTGGGGATCATCAATGAGTGCTGAGACTTGATGCTGTTCTGATGCATCACAGTCTGCCTGTGTTGAGCTCAGTGTGCAGGGTGCAGACAGCAGTTTGTCCGTTATCGGCGGTTGTTGTGGCTGCGTGGTGTTATCTCTGTCCTTGTAGGATGCGTCAGCCACAAGTCCACTCAGGAGCTGATTTGAATTCCTGTGATCATCCGGACATTTGCTAGGTGTGTGTGTGTCATTCAGTTCAGTGGCATACACAGCTGATGGATGATGGAGGGAGAAGAGGATGTTGTCTTTCAGCACTTTTGCACCTAGCTTGTTTGGATGAAGGCCGTCTGATATAAACAGCTGTCTTTGGTTCCAGAAGAGATTGAAGTTGTCGATGAAATTCAGTCTTTTCATGTTACATGTTTTCTGCAGCCATGCATTTAGACCAAGGAGCCTTGAAAACATATTTGTCCCTCTTGCAGGGAGTGGTCCACTGATGAACGGCTGAATTTTCAATCTTTCAACTGTTTCCAAGAGCTCACAGAAATCTCTCTTGAGCAGTTCTGACTGCTCCTTCCGAATATCATTCTTCCCCACATGGATGATAATCCGTTTTGCAGTCTCATGTTTCCTTAATATGTTCTCAAGTTCTTTATTTATATCAGAAACTGTAGCATGAGGAAAGCAGTATGTCATGGTATCTCTGCTCCTAAAATTTTTGATTATTGAATCTCCAACAATCAATGTTCTTATCTCTGTTGCGATCGGAGCAGAATGCCGCTGTCTAGTCGGCCTTGAGCCTCTGTTCAGAGCAAAGTTAATTGCTGAGTCATGCGATCTCTGTCTGACTGCATTTGGGGAATCTTCACCCATATTACTCAAAACTTCATATCTGTTCTGAAGCTGTATTTGAGTCCGAGCTGTATTTGGGGTAGAGAACGCTAATGCAGCAGCGTTTGACCTTCGTGATCTGACCCCACGAGTACCCTTTGGTCTCGCACCTTGTTTATGCCATAGTTCACGCTGATTTTCAACAGTTTCAATCTGTTTTTCTGTTCTCAAAACAGTAGCTGGAGTAGATTTATAGGGCTTACCGGCTGAATGCTGTGAGGCTCCACGATGAACCGGTCCTGTGTAATTCGGCAGTTCTGGTTGGATCGCAAGTAACTTTGTTTCAAGAACTGCAATCTTTTGTAAAAGTTTGTGGCAGTTGGTGCAGCAGTGAGATTCCAAATCAATATGATCCAGAGCCATTTTCACAGCCGTGTTTTCCCGTCTCAGGAATGAAAGCAGCTGGTAGCGGGAGGATTGTTTAGACGATAATTCCTCTAAATAAAAGTAAAGTTGTACTCCAGAAAGTTTGTAGATTCGATGTTGATCTTCAAGCTGTTTCGTTTGAGCACTGTGCTGATAGGCTCAAGTTAAAAATAGATTATAAAATAAAAAAGCAGGAGTGCAAGGAGCGGAGCAGTAGGCAAAGACGTCCGAACAGTAGCAAAGCAGGAAGCATTATCCTGTATATAGGTTTTGTCCATTTCAATGGACATCAGGGGTCCGTTCTTCGTACCTCGCTTAAATGATCTAAGATGATTTGGCAGATTCTGGATCTTTTAATCTTGATAATTGATCTCTCATTAATTTGGTTCTTCAAAGAAGTTCGTGAATCAGATTAGAATGTCTGGATAAACTTATCTGAGATCGCTGCGTGTGTTGTGAAAGACAGATCTATCGATCCTCGAAATCATGATCAGCAATGCAACGATTGGCTGACGGCTCATCAACTTAGTGACATCATCTGATTGATATTCAATTATCCATGTGAGCAAATTTACATCAAATTAGCAGTGAACCGTTTGTTAAATATGACACACAATAACCTTCCACATTTGTTGTGAGCTGTGCAGGCTTTAAACTTTCATGTGTCAAGAGTATTCACCATGTATTTAGTTCTAAATTTAGAAAACATTTTCTTTATTATAGTAGCCGTTTTTTAATTGGTGTAAAGAATAACTGGATGTTTACAAAAGCATTTTGATATTGGTAAAGGTGTCTGCAACTTTTGTGAAGCATCAAATCACCGGCATATTAACTGTCAAAACATTTTGTTTATGTCAGCATAAATGTATAATTGCTTTAAAAAAAGTCACATTTTGTGCATTTCTATTCTACACAAATTGTTTTAAAGCGATCTAAAATGTTCATATCAAGAAGTTTTCTCTTTGCACCACCAGTTGGCAGTCTTTGTACTTTCATTTCGAAGTGCAGAATGCAAGTTTTAATAATAATAATAATAATGATTATATATATATATATATATATATATATATATATATATATATATATATATATATATATATATATATATATATATAGTGTTAAAAAACTATATTATTTATACTATTTTCCCAAGTGTTTATAACTACTACTGTAAGAAAATATCAGCATTTGGTACATACTTTCAGTATTTTCTTTGCATAATCTGAGCCGATCTAATCCTGTTTATATGAATTGAGCCTGCTACCAGGCAGGTTTGATATACCAGAACTGTTGCTATGACAACAACTCTCGGATCAGCTTTGAAGAACGAAACGATCCTGGATCGTGTCAAATTGCAACATCCAAATCCAGCTAACTGAGTAATCAACGTATGAAGAACGGACCCCAGGTCAGAACAGTTGTACTTCCCGAATATTATACTAACATAAAATACAAACAAACATATTTTATCTTGATTATTTTTTTTCAAAATTACAAACATTATGATAGTACCATTTTTACTTAAATTTTCAGTTTTTTGTTGTATACAGATTGAGCCTTGTTTATAATAAAGTTTATCTTCATCTTCCTCATCACTCCACATATTGTCCACATCTGAGATATTTTCATCTCGCATACGCTCAAAATTATCTGCAAATTTTACATAAGAAATTGTTTTAGCAATTAATTAGTACATCAATCTAGTTTTGTTTATAGGAAAATTTTTAATCAGCATGACTGGAGATTTATTTCTGTAACAGATCTTTGAAAAAGTTCTGATCTATAGCTTGCAATGTTAAAAAATATTTGAAACTTAAATACAAACAATTACATATAATCTATGAAATATTGGCAAACATATTAATAAATCTGATTAAAAACATTGTAAATGTGGCTTACATCTGTGCCTGAAGTGAAGTGATGCCGTGCTGCTTTTTAGTGTAGTGAATTTTTTTTTTTTTTTTTTAATTACAACATGCCGAGCCTTACCGCCATTTGATCGGATGACAATCGTCCACTCTCATGAGCTGCAGGCATTAAATTAGATGAAATTCTCAGGAACCACAAAAAACATGGGCTGACATGTGATGTCTTTTGTAATGGACACAGGGTCCTAAGGGGTTATCTTAATGGTTTTTACAATTTTAAGTTTATTGAACAAAAAACTTTTAAGTTATCCAAAATAACACCTCAAAAATTGTGTTGTTTCAGCTAAAAGCAGTGGGTGTTGGTTTTTCCAACCACCCGAACCCCCCTGGCTATGAGCCTGCATAGTTACCATGAATGAGGTTTAAATTAGGATAATTTTGACACGTACCACTACTTTTTTCAGGGTTGAGCTGGTATTCATGTATGTGCTGCGATGTTAAAAACGCTGCTTTATTTTTAGGCGTTATTCCAGTTTTGCACACATTTATGTAATAGCCTATATATTTTGATGGAAACACAGCTATTGCCTACATTTTTGTCACACACAGAAGTCACATACAAGGCTTGTCTTTTTTTTCATAAATAATTAGCTTAACCTTCAACATGCACTGTTACTAGATTAATGGGATTATTATTCTGTCTAAAAATTATTTTATTACTGCTTACCTTCTTAATGTTATATCAACCTCTATCGCTTGATCAATAAAAAGGCAGACACACAACAAGTGCACTGTTAAATCTATTAAAACTGATAAAAGTGTATAAAAGTTTAGAAAAAAAGTATAAACGTCACACATTACATTTTTTTATTATACTTAAATGTTTAAATACTTAAAATTAAAAATTACGCATAAAGTTGAGCAGCTGTTTTCCCACGCTAACTGTCTCTGTTTCACTGATGGTTGCTTCTTTTTAAATATATACACTCATATTTGCTATAACTGCATGAGCAGATCAAGTTCAGCAGGAAAAAGAAATGGTGATCTCTTTTTTTTAAGATGTTGTCATTGACACTCGTAATATCTGCGCTCTATTGATAATGCCTTTTTATAGTCACGGTGTGCGCGCTTAACTCTGAGTTGGTCTACTTAAAGTTGCATGACCCAGCTCAGATCAGCTATTCTGTAACCGAAAACTCTGAGTTTTTAATCTTTCGGTAAATCAACTCAGAGTTCAAGTTTAAACTCCGAGTTGTTTGAACCTCCTTACTGAAACAGGCCCCTGGTCCAATAAACTACACAGACAGCATGACCGTCCTTCTCGGAACTGCAGACGGCCATGGCGTGACCGCAGTACAACTTGCACATCTCCCTTGTCATCCATCATTCATTCAACACAGGCGTGTGCCATAACCGAAAGCGGGAGACCCGTCTCTATAGCAACCTCTCGGGTCACAACCTCTTCAATGCGGCATCTCGCGATACTTGCAAACAAAACAAATGGATCACCTTTATTATCATTTGATAGTAACGGAGGAACGCCGCAAAATGGAGCGAAGTAGGAGTAATGATTTTTCTCTATTAATTTACTTTAGTAAAAGTACACATATTTAATGTACTCAAAAGTACACGTTATCCAATAAATTTAATTAAGTAAATGTAACAAAGTAAATGTAACTTTTTACTACCCACCCCTGCGTATAACCTAATGAAACCTTATTAAATAACCTTATTTTAAAGTGTGACAAAAAAAAAGTGACCTTGGTGTTGCAACCTCTGGCAGTTAGTCTGAAGAGAAAAAGACAACTGAGCTCAACACCAGAGATGCCAAGTGAATCTTTTTTTTTTTTTTTCACTGGGAATCTCTTCAGGGACAGACAAGGCCAAAATAACAAATTAAAGCAAACTTTCTGTGACAACTAAATAACCTTTTGCTGAAAATAAAGTAAAAAGAAATACAATACAAACTTTCCTTTCTCCTTTAACCATGAACAATGCTAAAAACATATAAAAAAATGCCATCAAGTCCCCTACTACCCTTAATTTGGCAACGTTTTAGTGTAACTGTTTGTTCTAGGGTGTACAAAGCAGAATTAGAATCCAAATCTTAGTCATAGCAGGCCATAATTGGGTACACAGGAAGTATAATTTCCTAAGGTTAAGGTTATCTTTACAATGTTAATAATCTCTTCAACCTGAGTCATTTTTGATCACCATAATGCACCATAATGTCAGTTGTTGTAAGCAATAAACATACCCCTCTTAAAATTAGTTTGCTAAAAGAGAATGATGCTTGTTCCCTACTCAATATTCCATATAAGTTGGAATTTCACACAGATTTTAGATTCAACCTCTACAAAGAGGTCTTTCTCTCTTTGGTACAACACTCCTTCAAAATCACACAGTAAAAATGGGGATACAAACTACAGATGACAAAAGCCAGTCAGTAAACTAGCAAAATAACAACATAAAATGAGGCTAAAAGGCAAATGCGTGTTTGGGGAAGTCTTTACTGTACAGTATTTCTCTGTAAAGCCCTGCTCACACGGTGTGATTTTAGCTACACTTTTGTTGCATGATACAAATGTGAAATCCTAAAAGATTCCTGTAATCCTTCGCTAAGATCAGTGGTCTTTGATTGTTTTGGTTTGACGTGATCACCAACAGACACCTAATGGTTATTGCAATCAGATTATCCCTCCAATGAAGTTCTGTCAGTGACAAGATTTCAGATTCTTTCCTGCAGTGAGATTTCAGCTATGATGAGTGTCGAACCAAGAACCAATAGGAGTGCCAAATCAGATGATGCAATCAGCACGACAACTTCAACCTAATGTTTGGTTTCGGCATCAAAATACGCTGTGAGCAAGGTTATCTCTACAGTTTGTTTATGTTTACCATGAGATATTTTAAAAAGCGAGATAGTGAAAGTGTCACAGATGGATGACGTCAAACTCCGGGTGAGGTTTCTTGTATGTCCGTGTTTAGCACATCTTGATTGGAGTTCAAACAGACATTGACAATCTTACAGTGTGACGTGAGAAACATGTTCTGTAGTCTGACAAGCAATCAGTCGTTAAAACAAATAATAAAATTGCACAGTGTGAACCGGGCTTATGAAACATATAAGGACTAATTACAAACTCTAGCTACTGATGAGCAGAGCGAGGCTTTGTGGAGGTCTGAAACTGATGAAGCAAATGTGTCGAGGCTTCGAATCATTTCAAAACCCATCTCTACATTGATGCTTAGGTCATTTTTAGGTATTCCTGTTTAACTTCAAAAAAAAAAAAAAAACAGTTAAACATCAGCTATGACAGCTGGTAAACATGGTGACTTGGGTGTTTCAAACTATATCTTCATAACATTTGGAATCTATCAAATGATTTAGTGGATCTAGTGACTTGCTTGTATACGTGTTGGATTAGTTAGTTAGTCAATTAGTTAGTTGCAGTGGTGGAAAGAGTACTGATCATTACTTGCCTAAAATGTAGTGTGAGTAAAAGTACCTGTTGTAAACATTACTCAAAGTAGGAGTAAAAAGTAACTCTTTTAAAAGTACTCATGAGTAGTGAGAATTATGCTGTTAAAGTTAATGCATTTACATGTAATTTGTGGATGTATGTGAGTAAACGTAACATTCTGTAGTGAATTTAGTTAATGCTCAGCAGGCACACAATGTCATAAGACGCTAATAATAGATTAGATTTAGGTTGTGATGTCAGGTGACCAAAATTCAATGTCTAGCCAGTGTCTTAAGGACAACATTATTTTGATGTCCAATAATGACATCAAATGACGTTGATATTAGTTTGATTTTAGGTTATTAGAAAGTGACCAAAATCCAACGTCGAGCCAACATCCTAAACCAACGTCCTATTGATGTCAAATACTGACATTTATTCATCAGTTATGGCAACCAAAATTCAACGTCTAATAGAAGTCATAGTGGTAACGTCGACACAAAGTCAAGCTGTAACATCATTAGACGTTGATATTTGGTTGGTTTTAGGTTGGACATTGGACATTGACATCGGGCTGAAGTTGAGTTCTGATGTAAACCCGATTTTCATTTCCAAACAAAATGTAGGATCTCCACGACATTAGAGTGCAATTTCAATCTGACGTCATGTTGACGTCTTGTGCCTGCTGGGTGTTTAAGGTCATTTCGGTCATCATACAGTAAATATCCATCATACTTGGTTCTGGAGGGCCGGTGTCCTGCAAAGTTTAGTTCCAATCCTAATTTGACACACCTGGGCTAGCTTATCAATCTCATACTAGGCTTTCTATAAACATCCGTGCAGGTGTGTTGAGGCAAGTTGGAGCTAAAATCTGCAAGACATCGGCCCTCCAGGCTGTTTCTCAATATGGGTTCTTCAGCGGTCTTGCGTCCTCGTGTTCTCATGTAACGTCATCATCAGCTGTCAAAATTCAGTTCCAATACTCAAGACCGCAAGAACAGAGGATGCGTGAAACTTCCGGCATGTGATCTTGATATCGAGGACGCATCGATGTAGACTTGAGCACCGAACTCGCTCTGGAAGTCCCAGAAGTCATTGCGACTGAAGGTGGGAAGCGCAGCATTTTATCTAGATTTATTATTAAAGTTCAGAGATTTAACTTATTTTCCTCAGGAGTTTCCCTAAATGAAACAGTGAAAGTAAACATTACCATGAACATCTTAATAAAGGAATAAACACATTAAGGGTGTTTGTTTGCTGAAATTCATATTAAAATCTGTTTTATTTATATTGTGCAGAGTATATTGATAATGTTTTTTATGCAAAGTATACATTTTGAAAAGGGGGGGGGGGCATATAGCGTTGTATGAATGCTGTAATGTATAAATAATTGACCATTTAAAACGCGTGAAGGTCATGTGACCATCAAGAAGAACGCAGCATCTCATTTCACAAAGGACGCGTTCTCTGCCCTCGTGGTCTCCTAAGTTCGTTCTTCCGAGGACACCTGGCAAGACCGGTCTCCACAAGAACGCAAGTTTGTTCTCTGCATTCTTGGAATTGAGAAACAGTCAGTGTTTGGGCATCCCTGATCTGAACAGTCAATGCGTGTAAAGATTTTGAACATCTTGGACACTTAATGCTTCCAAACAATTTGCTGCAATGTAAAATGCACATGTTTTGAAGTAGTTCATTTTACCTTATATGTGTGATTTGATTGGACAGGAATGATCATTCTAATTCCCATAAACAAGAAAAAAAAATAGTAACTGCAGGTTGAAGGAAAGTAGTGAGAGTAAAAGTACAGATACTGCACTAAAAATGTACTCAAGGAAAAGTAAAAGTACACATTTTCAAAACTACTTAGTAAATTACAATTTCTGAGAAGAACTCCTCAATTACAGTAACTTGAGTATTTGCAATTAGTTACTTTATACCACTGGTTAGTTGTCAGATGTCTCTGTGAGTTTATGCTGCAAATTAAATTTCCCTATGGGGACAAATAAATTTAACTAACTAACTAAGACATCAAGTCACAATTTCTTAATGTTTATAAAAGCAGGATTTGAACTTGGAACATTGGCAGCACATCCTCATGGTCTACTTGGCTACTTGGGATAGTGGTTTTGTTTCCGACCATGTCATTAAAAATGAAACATCTGTCATTCTGGATCTCGACACTGTGTCAAATAGTCAGTTTCCTGTCGGCCATATCTAACTCCAACTTGTGAACATGGTGACCTGAGTGTTTCAAACTATAGCTTTGAAACAATTCTGCACAGTGTTTTGAAACATCTGTGGTTTGGAATTTCGATATTGCATCAAAAAGTCAGTTTTGCATCAGCCATCCCTTACTCCAGCTGGTAAACACAGTGACCAGGGTGTTTGAAACTATGGTTTCGAAACATTTTTGCATAGTGCTTTGAAACATTTGTGGTTCTGGGTCTCAACACCATGTCAAAATGTCAATTTCGCATCAGCCATCCCAGCTGGTAGACATGTTCACCTGGGTGTTTCATACTATGGTTTCGAAATTTTTTTCTGCACAGTGTTTTGGAACATCTGCAGTTCAGGATCTTGACACAGTGTCAAATAATCAGTTTCCTGTTAGCCATATCTAACTCCAGCTAGTAAACATAGTAAACTGAGTGTTTCGAACTATAGCTTTGAAATGTTTCTGCGCTGTGTTTCGAAACATCTACAGTTTGGGATTTCAACACTATGAAATTGCATACTTCTAAACAACATAGTACGCTAAAAACAGTATGCGAGCCGAGTAGTATGCCCGAAATCATAGAATTTGAAAAACAGTATGTGAGAAGTACCTGGAAGACTTACTACTTCCGGCAAGATTCTGAAGTGTGCATCCGATTTACGCTGTGATATCCCATGATGTCCCATGAAATAATTTGTGAATGGGAGTGAAGCGACCCTGTCAAAACATCAATTTTGCATTAGCCATCCTTGCTGGTAAAAATGGTGACCTGGGTGTTTCGAACTGTGGTTTCGACTTATTTTTTCTGCAGTCTTTTGAAACATCTGCGGTTCAAAATCTTGTCATCATGTCAGATAGTCAGTTTCCTGTCAGCTATATCTAACTCCAGCTAGTTATATGAGTGTTTCGAACAATAGCCTTGAAATGTTTCTGTGCAGTGTTTCAGAACATCTGCGGTTAGGGATTTCGATACCATGCAAGTCAGTTTCGCATCAACCATCCCTAACTCTAGCTGGGAAACATAGTGACCTGGGTGTTTCGACCTAGGGTTTTAAATTGTTTGAAAGGCGTTTCGAAAACATCTGTTGTTCAGGATCTCAACGGCATGTCAAAACATGAATTTCGCATTAGCCATCTCTGCTGGTAAACATGGTGACTTGGGTGTTTCGAACTATGTTTTTGAAAAGTTTCTGTTCTGTGTTTTGAAACAGCTGCGGTTTGGGGTTTCGTTAACACGTCAAAGTCAGTTTCGTATCAGCCATCCCTAACTGCAGCTGGTCAACACGGTGACCTGAGTGTTGTAAACTATGGTTTTGAAAAAGTTTGAAAGGAGTTTTTTTTTTTAAAAACATTTGAGGTTCGGGATCTCAACAACATTTCAAAACGTCAATTTCGCATCAGCCATCCCTGCTGGTAAACATGGTGACCTGGGTGTTTCGAACTATAACCTTGTAAAGTTTAAGAGCAGTGTTTCAAAACATCTGCAGTTGGGATCTTAATACTATGTCAAAACATAAATTTTGTGTCAGCCATTCCCAACGCCAGCTGGTAAACATGGGTCACACCCATCTAAACACAAATGTGACTATACACACAAGAATATGAGATAATATAAAAAACAGTTCACAAATGCAGATCATTTGAGTGTCATAACATTGGACAAAAAAGCCAGTAATTTTTTTTTTTTTTATTCCTAAACAATGTTTTGGATGAAAATAGAAAAAGATATCTTATTTAAAAAATAAATATGAAGAAATTAGATGCAAAAACTTCTAAGTGCCATCTGAAAATTTCTTCTAAAATTAGCATTTTTCACAGGTTTCTATGCATAGGTTCAGTCATTTTACTTTTATGAAACAATAGGTTATATTTATAGTCTTTAATGTGAAAAAACTGAACACAGCAGGCTGAGAAAAATGCATAAAATATATATATAAAAAAAAAAAAAAAAAAAAAAACAGATGGTATTCAGAGGCTTCATATATACTATACAATTTGTCAAGTAATACCAAAATGATGAACGGTATCTGGGAACAGCAGGATTTACAAAAATAAAGAAAGAATTGTACTGAGCTTCTTGACTGCTCCTCATACTGTACATCTAGGAACATTAATCTAATATCCCTTTTAATCATTCAGTAATGCATGCATTAGTACAGGGCAAAAATGAATCTGCTGGTCTTAAAAAGTAATCTTGGCTTTTCAAAGGACTTGGATTAAACTGCTTAATTTGTATGAATTTGTTCTTTGGTCTCTTTATAAATGTTTTGAGTGAATAGACTTTCAAGGGAATAAAAATGTCTTCAATTGTGTTCTAAAGATGAACACAAGTAAAACAGATTATGAATGACATAAGGATGAGTAAATGATGACATATTTTATTTTTATTTTGGGTAAACTAATGCTCAGTTTATATGCATCAACTTATAATGGTTTTGCAAACACTCAAAAATATTTTTGTTGCTTATTCAATCTACTTATTTAAAATGAACTGAACTAACTTAGTTTTTTAGTGTTTTTTTAGGCATTTTTTAGGCATTTTTTGTGTTCATCAAATTAAAATTGTGATGACATGATACAGTGTTGGGATGACAAGGGATTGTGTGGAACCCAGCATTTTACAGTGAACAATATGCTTGGAAATGTCTTATAAAAACACACAAAAATTATTTGCTGTTCCAGTAGCTCAAACTGCTTATTTAAAATGAGTTAAACACATTCTTGAGTTTTTTTGGAGAACAACTTAATTGTTTTATCTTCAATTCACTTAAATTTGTAAAAACTAATGAGTTAATTTAATTTGCAAACTAGGATTATTTTGTGGATGTAACAGGCTAAGCTAACACTTTATTTTGATGGTCCATTTGAGTATTACTAGACTGTCTGCTTCATCTTGCTACTGCTCCTTTAACAGACATTTAACTGACTATAAGAAACTCTTAAAGGGTCACCAAACACCAAAACACATTTTTTTTTGAGCTGTTGACAGTTATATATGTGTCCCACACTAAAAAGTCACTAAAAAGTGAAAATTTATTGTTTTTGCTTTATTTCGAACAAATTCGTACTTATGGTTTGAAACAAAGTTTTGAAGCTGCATTACGGCCATGAGATCTTAGCGTGTAGACTATACGTCTATACCTGAGAGTATCGTATTGCTGCTCATCTCCTTAAAAAAAAGATGCAGCTCCAGTATGTGTTGATTGTCCTGTCTGCAGATTTGTTAAGCTTTGTGCGCCCTTTCTTTGTTCATTCTGATGGCAAATTTATAGTTTGTATCGTCAGCAGTATTCTTTCAGTGTTTAAAGACAGACCTTAGTCAAAATGATTTCTAAGTTACTGCTGCTCTCTGAGTGTAAACGTGAACACTGCAAGCTAACTATTGCACACACACATGGCTTTCTGACCTACCGAGTGCATCTGATGTACCGAGAAATGCAGAGGTTTTTTTCTCTTATACAATGTGCGGTATCAAACATTCCACCATCATTTAACAACAGTCTCTGTCTATCTCCCCTGCGTGTGTGTTTTTCTTTGGTGAAAATTAGAACTCCCGTTTTTATTCAAATGCTTCCCCTATTCCCTCCCCTGACACTCTAACACAAACAGAGCTAGACACACCCACTTTCCTGACTTTTTCCAAACTAGAGGTGTGAAAAGACCCTGCTGAAACGGGCATTTCATGGCCCTTTAAAGTACTAGTCAATTTACACTAACCCTAATCCCAACCTAACACTCTACTTTAAATCTAATGAGAATTAGTTAGCATGTAGATGCAATGTAACTTAAATTCAACAAATGAGCATCAAATTAAAGTGTGACCCAAGCTAATACTTGTGCTAAATAGGCTAACAAGCATCAACTCTACATTTACCGTACCTCACTTACCAGGCTTTACATGTCTTTTCACAGTCACCTTTGGCTTGCTCACAAGGGGTTTACAGAGAAATACATTAGGGCATAATGCTTTAATTAAGCTTTAACTGGAACTGCTAAAGGTGCAGCTTATGGGATGTAAGACATTATTACTGCAGTGTTTTTCGGTTCAGCTACTTTGCAGTTCAATGCTTCGTCCCAGTTTGTTGAGACTGTGCATATAATGTCATTACAAGGTAATCATTTTTTATAAATAATATAAATAAATAAACAATAGTAATTTTTAAACAAAACATTTAATAAAGCATTTTTTGAATAACACAAAATATATCAAGTTATCGCTAAAAAAATATGTTAGCATTTAGTGATATTTTGAATTGAAAATAATAACTTAAGTAATGCCACTGTTTTTGACTGAATCCTACGTTCAACTTTAATTATCATGAAATAATTAAATCTAATTTATTTCATTCTGTTAACTTAGTAAAACGTTTGCATTTTCTGTATTATTTGCAATTTCAGTTATGAATAAAAAACATTTTGTATCTGTTCCTAAATTCTTGTTTTCACACCAGATATAAGTAAAAAAAAAGGCATAACAATGTTTAAAGCACTGACAAAAAAAGAATGTGACTTGCTCCAACTAATGTCAATTCCTCTTGTGAGAAACTCTGGAAGGCATTGAGGCATGTTATTTATTCATCATAATTTGTACAATATGTTGAGAATACACTAATAGTAGATTAATTATATGTCAATTGTGTTGTTCAGTAATTCCTTGTATACTTTTTTAAAACAATGTTAACTTTGTTACTGACAACTCTGTTAGTGTGTTTTTTTCAGCATCTTCAGACTGATGAAATCTGTTTCCTACATCTTGCATGCCCTGAGGGTGGCAAGTTTTCCTTTTGGTTTAACTATTGTTATAAAATATAACCGAATGGTAATAGCAGGCAGCATTGTTTTACTACCAACTGTTTAAAAAAAAAAAAAAAAAACAGTCTTTGTGTCTTTATACATAGTTTCAGTTGTGAAACAAAGCTTTGGTATTTATTTAGCTGGTCTTATTTGATTCCATTTCATCAGGTGAACTTCAGTTTTCTTTCTCGTAGTGTTAGCTCTGAGGAAAGGCTCCTACGCTTTAGCACAAATGACTAAACTCTATCCTCCCACATGCTAGGTGCTAAAATTTTCAAAACTGAAACAGCAGCACAAGTGCAAACAATC
Organism: Danio rerio; assembly: GCF_052040795.2. Taxonomy (NCBI): domain Eukaryota; kingdom Metazoa; phylum Chordata; class Actinopteri; order Cypriniformes; family Danionidae; genus Danio; species Danio rerio. The sequence goes on from NC_141023.1 coordinate 54,570,965, forward strand.
AATACCTGGTTCAATTTAATGTAATGTTAGTTCCCATGGTGAAGGCGGTTCTGGCAATCTCTGTGTTAATTAAAAGCTCCAGGCTGGAGCTGTTGTATTATGCTGTCTGCAGACCTGAGGGAAGCCGTCATCTGAGAAAACACGAGAAGGTAAATCAAAAGATTTATAGCCTTCGCAGCGCAATGGTGACTAGCTTACATTGAACATTTAACTCTGAGCAATAGTGGATAAAGCTTCATATACAGTTTTTATTTTGTCCTTTTTTTTTAAATATGTTAGATACTTCAAAAATCTCCTAATGAGGCGTTTATTCACCATCACGCGCGTATCCAGAAACGCAGCAGACTGCAAGTTACAGCTTTGATGCAATACATGGTAAAGACAGAGCAAGCTCCGTTTTTTTTTGCAGGTCCTGTCCAAAAGAGTTAATGAACCCTGTAGAGGGAGCAGCAATCAGAAGTACAATGTGTTCTTGGCCTAATGAACTGGAGAGCCTCTGCTCTTTTATGTCCCTGATTAACAGAACATAATTAGCAGCACAGCTAATGAAATTGCTTAAAGCGTGTAGTCGAAGTGCAACCATTTTCGGTTTCTTGCTGGCATCCTGATGAACCACAGAAGCGTGTGTGTGCGTTTGGGTGTTCAGTCTGCTGTGTAGTTTGTTTTGCAGTCTTGTGATGGTGTTTGTCAGATTGCACAATACAAGCCCTGTGAGATCCTGGTAAATGTCTGCGTGACGATCTTATGACATGTATGACTTGTCCTGATTGACAACGCTGACTGGGCATTCAGTCATATCCAGTGTTCATATTCATAACAATTACTGATGAAAATGTGTGTTAAAGGGTTTTTCATCAATAATTGTGGAGTAAATTAAATTTGATTATTTTGAACTGAAGAAATTCAAAGTGCTTAATTAACTGTAATTAACAGTCCACTAAACTGTGTTTTTGAAAAAGGGAACTCAACCAAACACATAAAATGCATAATATACTTTTGCTTCTGTTTGATAATTGTACTTTTTTGTCACAGAGTTCTAACTTTTCTCATAAATTATCAACTCAGAAATGCAGAATTTTCTAGCAATTTGCAAGGTTATATCTCACAATGTTTATAATGCTTATAATTCGGAGTTAATATCTTACAATTCATTATTTCTATAGATTGTCAGTTTTTTTTTTCCTCAGACTTTTTAACTATTGCTACAACTTCTTATATTTGTTATCATGTAGAATAATAAGCTTTCATTCTATATACATCTATGGGGTCTCATTTATAAATGTGGCATACACATAAAACAGGGTAAAAATGTATGTACGCCAAATCAGATTTAGACTCCACTTTATTATCCTGTTTAGAGAAACTGAAAAGTGCAGTAAGGTGCCACAACACAGGCAAAGTTCCATGTACACATTAACAAAATATTACCACACAACATACAATACAACATTTTTTAGAGACATCTCCCTCCCCTCGCACTCTTTTAATCACCATATGGCCACTATAATTACTGAATTCTCGTGCAAAGCTTCTGAGGTATATATATACACACACACACACACACACACACACACACACACACACACACACACACACACACACACACACACACACAAAACAAACAAACAAACATAGAAGGATAATGCATGCAGCTGTAAATAAACTCTAATTTAACATATTCAACTCAAATATTCATTTATTAAACCACTTTAAATCATCATATGACATATAATCATTAATAAATAATTGACATTATTCTGTTGTGTGTTCACTTTTCTGATGGGTTCTTTATAGCATTTCACTAGCATGGTAGCCAATATTATAATAATAATAATTATAATATTATTTTTTACATTTTACTTACCTGTATGTGAATTGCAATTATCTTCTAAATATTTAAATGGCATTTAATGGTAACCTATTTACCAAGCATAACCTAAAACCTAAGCCCAGTCTCTAAGCCTAACTATATGCTTGTCCTTACACAACCATACTCCAAACACTAACAATAAATCTAATAATTTCCCAGAAAAAAAAGCTAAAAATATCTGCTGCATACACATAAAATGTGTATCCATGTAATGCTTTAAGTGTTCTATCTGTTTAATGTTTTAGTAAGGCCATCTAATATAAATAACGTTTAAATGTCTTAATATCTGCAATTTATTTTGTATCTAATATTTTTATACATTGTGTTAAAACATTTAAATGTGATGACAGAGTTTAGGTTCCAAACATGGCTTTTATTGAGAATGATCAGACAGGCAGGGGTCCTAACAGGGGCAAACAATATTTTAAAGAGAAAAGGCTGGTCTATATTGAGCTACCTAAAGGTTAACCTTGACTAACCTTGAGTGACCTAATGCATGTAGTGATGCATTTAAACTTCTGTGTGCTGTTTGTGTTGTTATGCAATAATATTGCTATCCTAATGTATAAGTAGCTAAAACTTGCTCCTTTAGAGGCGGTAACCGGTGGACATGCAACAAGTTTAATCATAAAGTAAATACAAAACAAAAGTTTCCATCTGGAGCTTCTTCATGGGATCTGACACTTGTAAACACTTGCTCCCCATTGGACTCGCGGCTCTCAACATTGCCCTCACTCATCACCACTGCCAAGCTGACCAATTACAGAGCTTGCGCTATGCATCATTGCAACGTGGGTTACATTTTTTGAAAGGAGCGCATCAGCATTAGCCATGGCCAGGCGTATACGACTACGCGACAGCTGCACCGGATCATACGTCTGTGATAAACACAGAAGTATAAATCAGCCTTCATACCCTGAACATAATCAAGTATACTGACAAAGCGTTAAAGGGTAGATCATACAACGTGAAACAGTTCAAGAACAAAACAAGAAAGGTCTTTTTTTTTTTTTTTAAATGGTTGCTTCTGATCATGGTTGGAAGGGTCATGAATATGAATGCTCTGGTTTTGACACAATACATAAATGTGGATTAAACACTTATATCCAGCCATTTACATGTCTGCTGCCTCATAACAAACACATGCAGCAACTTTCACAATATACACGTTAATTCAAGAAAATATAGGTTTAAAAAAAAAAAAAAACCTTACGGCTCTTCAGTTTGACGAATGTATTTATAATCTGTTTTTCCTGCATTTTGCATTCCTCACACATTGTGAACACTTTGTGGTCCTGTATGTGTGCCTACTTTTACAAAACTGCTCCATTACTCTTTCTTAAGGCCTGTCCCACTTTCAAAATAAGAGTCCCACACACAGTGGAAGTCAACATTATTAGCCCCCCTTTGATTTTTTTTTCTTTTTTAAATATTTACCAAATAATGTTTAACAGAGTAAGAAAAATTTTACAGTATGTCTGATAATATATTTTTCTTTTGAAAAAAAAAAGTCTTATTTATTTTATTTGGGCTAGAATAAAATAAGTTTTTTATTTTTTTAAACACCATTTTAAAGACAAAATTTTTATCCCATTTTAGCAATTTTTTTTTTTTTTTTTTTTGCGACAGTCTACTGAACAAACCATTTTTATACAATAACTTGCCTAATTACCCTAACCTGCCTAGATAACCTAATTAACCTAGTTATGCCTTTAAATGTCACTTTAGGCTGTATAGAAGTGTCTTGAAAAAAATCTAGTAAAATATTATTTACTGTCATCATGGAAAAAACTGTCATCATGGAAAAAATAAAATCAATTAGTTATTAGAAATGAGTTATTAAAACCATTATGTTTAGAAATGTGTTGGAAAAATGTAATCTCAGTAGAACACACAAATGTAAACTTGGGGCATTATAGATCCCATGTAGATCATTGTCTGTAGCTGTGTTTGAAATCACCTACTAGTCAGTAGGTTCTGCATTTGAATTTACTACCCGACTGCTGGAAACAATCCCAACAGGGGGTTCCAGCCCACAAGGGGACTTCAGCACGCTTTTTGGGAGGTCGCAGACACACACACACACACAAAAAAAAAACTTAGCAGTGGAAAATTATGAGAATGATCATGTTGCCTTAGTTCATATTATCCCCTAGCTCAGTGGTCCTCAACCACCAATGGATCAATTGGTACCGGGCCACATAATAAATCATTAATTATTTCTGTTTTATTTATTATCCGAGTCTGAACGATCTTTAATTGTGAAAAGTCTTTTATTTTGAAAAATTACCGTGTTCTCTCAGTTACATCTCAAAAATGAGTAAGAAACAGACGTCTTTGGAAAGTTTCTTTGCTAAGGGGAAAAGGACCCGTGAAAAACCCACAATCTGCCAAGGAATGGATCCGCAAGCCATGCGTCAACAAATCAGGTGAATTCACCATGGCTATGGAAGAAGATTAACTGATGGAGATCGCAAATGATGGCAGCCTTTTAGGGGCCGTTGGCATTATTGCATAACGCATATTTCTAGAGATTGCACAAGTTTGTTGTTGTTTCCAATGGAGGTATGTGACTTGCGCACAAGTGGCGTGGCGCGAGCGCGCAATGCAAGTCACGTGATAAGAATTGACCGATCAGCTTCAGCTTATATGGAATATTCACATTTCAGTAAGATTAATTTTCTCAGACAAACATAGAACATACAAAAAGTGCAGTGCTTTGCAATTGTCTCCATGAATTAAACTTGCATCAGAGTGACCACCATCCAGTAAAATTGTCAAGCGTTGACCGCTCCTCACTGATGAAAAGGTTGAGGACCTCTGCTCTATAGCTGATCAAAAATGGACAAATTTGTAATTCTTTTCCCACAAAAAGACTTACTAATTCGCCTCGCAGCAATCCTCACACTAATTGATCGAGCATAACAAATAACATGCAAGTATTAAATTGTAATAGCCTATATTATTTTCTTTCCTTTATACACAAGTGTGAATACTGATATTTTTGTTATTGAATTTCAAATAGGGCCAATTTAAAGGCTTGCATTTTTCAGTTACAAATGGCCTACTAATAGATATAGTAATAAACATATTGTTAGATTAAAAACAATTTTTTTATTCATCATTACTGCAAACTTATACGAACGATAATATCATTAAATATGGAGGGGGGCCTCAGAATATTTTCCAGGGGAAAAGGGGGTCTTAAGCCTCCTTTCCACTGCACATGACAAACGATAAGCAACAGACTGGAAGTCATTCATTTCCAATAGAGAGTAGTCCGGGAGCTGCTGGAGTTCTGATCATCGTATGTGGAAAATTCAGATCCGAATTGAGCTGTGGATCCGTTGAAAGAGTTGAAATCTTGCGACTTGATCGTATGCGACCGGCCGACCGGATGTAATGTTTTTTAATGTTGTTCAAGCATGTCCGTGTGCGCGAGATGAGAAATAGGACTTTATTTGGTTTATTTTTGAATCAGAAAAAGTCTATAAAAAAAAAAAAAAAAAAAATTTCTCTTTAGAAATGCAAGTAACAAAGTAATAAAAATATAATGTTTTATGTTGTCACATTCCCTCCAATATTTTTAGCGGCCTTAGTTTCTAGTATTCATTCATTCATTTAACCACGGAGAACTGATTTGCACTTTTTTATTTCGGACACAGCAAGAACAGCTTCTCTCCCATAGTGCACGTCAGAACTGAAAATCCTGTGCGACTACCAAAAGGAGGCATATTACGACAGTCGTGTCCAAAATGAGTGTGGAGTGTAAAGGCGGCTTTAGGCATAAAAGGTTGGGAACCACTCCTATACAGCATGAATGTGAGTAGCAACAATGGAACTACATCTGACATTTTTTCATGATGATGTGACCTACCTGCATCATTTGCGTTGCTCCCATTCATGAATTCTTTTGCTGTGCATCATGGGATGGCGTTGTGTCCAGCTGATGCACGTTCCAGAATGTCACTGGAAGTAGTAGGTCATCCAGGTACTTCTTGCTCACTGTTTTTTTATTCTATGAATTCAGACATACAACTTTGCTTGCATACTGTTTTAGAAAACTACATACTGTAGAATGAAAGTATGCAATTTTGGACACAGTCTGTGTTTTATTCCAATTGACCTGTTTTTACACTCACAGGATTTGCTTGATAATGAGTGAACAATGATGATTAAGGCTCATTTCCATGTATTAAAATCATATTAACCAGCTATGCTTAGTTACAGTATATCCAGATTTTCCTTCTGTTACCTTTACTTAAACGTTGACTCAAAATGAATCATTAAATATGGATAAATGCATGAACATGGCATGATTATTACTACATGGTCTTTACAGCAAAACAAAAACCTGCACCTAAAATCACATCACAACATAAAGATTCTCACACATCAAAGGCTAAACTGAAATGATAAAACTGAGCAAGTCTGTCAAAACCGAGCGACAGAAGGAGGACTGTTCATTCTTCAGCATGAACGCCAAATAATACTGCTACTATCAACATAACATGGAGAGACTGCTAATTAGCCAGATATGCATGCTGCATAGCACATAGCGAAGATAACTACATCATTATGGCACCAAATATCGCTTTCTCTTTCATAAAACCGCTGTGACTGAACAATACACAATACTCCAGTCCAGACGGCAGTGATCGGTCAAAGAGGGGGTCAGAATCACACCACTGGAGAACTGCTAAGACACATTAGCTGCTTTTACTACATCATTTAACACGAGCCATTTATCTCTCAAGCTGTCTGGAGTTGTTTTGCTGGTGTAAGAATGATAACTTTAGAGGGTAAGTTGTTAGAGCGCTTGACCCTATTTATGGATTTGAGTTGTTTGAGTTTTATAGGCCCCTGGGGATCGAGCACAGGCCTTTTTTGTGTTCTCTCATGTCTTTTCCTTTTAGTTCACAGAATGAAATGGCAAAGGGAGCCATGTTCAAGGCAAGACACTGCAGGCAAAACAGCCTTTTTTCTATGTATCATGTCAATTTGCCAGATTTTTTGGATGCTAAAAAACGGGTTTAATATATGTATTAGTTCTTTTCAGTCTATAATGAAAACATAAACAAAACATGAATATAACAAAATAATAAACATAATGAAAATACATTTTTAAATGTTTCACATATCACACTATCAATATATGTCAGATAATGCAAATTTATAATCAGCAAATCCCATGGCAGCAACTCAATGCATTTAGGCATGTAGACCTGGAGACAATCTGCTGCAGTTTAAAGCAAGCAACAAAATGGGAAAGTTGATTTAAGTAACTTTGAACTTGGCATTGTTGTTGGTAAAAATACACAATTTGCACAGACTCACCAAAATTGCACAGAGGATAGAAGATTGGGAAAAAAGTTACCTGACTGATGAGTCTCAATTTCTGCTCCAACAGTCAGATGTTAGGGCTAGAATTTGGCATTAAGAGCATGAAAGCATGGATCCATCCTGCCTTGTAACAATGGTTCAGACTGGTGTTGGTGGTGTAATTGTGTGAGGCATATTTTCTTGGCACACTTTGAACATCAGTAACAGAGCATTTGCATCATGAATGTGCAGCTGACAAATCTGCAGCAACTCTGCAGCAACTGCATAATGCTATCATGTCAATATGAACCGAAATTTATGAGGAATATTTCCAGTACCTTGTTGAATCTATGCTAAGGTTTAAGGCAGTTCTGAAGGCAAAAGGAGTCCAACCTGGTACTAGTACCTAATAAAGTGGGCGGTGATTGAAAAATAAATTACACTTATTTTTAAGGTTGTTTTCTCAAATTTTTTCTTTTGTTTTTCATCATAAATCTACACTAGCACAATCGCCTCGCAGCAAGAAGGTCACTGGTTCGATCCCAGCTGGGTCAGTTTGCATGTTCTCCCTATGCTCGCATGGATTTCCTCCGGGTGCTCTGGTTTCCCCTACAGTCCAAAGACATATGGTATACTGTAGGTGAATTGGGTAGGCTAAACTGTCCGCAGTGTATGTGTCTGAATGGTTGTGTGTGTGGATGTTTCCCAGTGATGGGTTGCGGCTGCAAGGGCATCCGCTGAGTAAAAGCATATCCTGGATAAGTTGGCGCTTTCATTCCGCTGTGCTGACCCCAGATTAATAAAGGGACTAAGCCTAAAATAAAATGAATCAATGCATCTACACTTCAGCAGCACTTACACAAAACTTTGTTAAAATATATCTTTTAAATTTTTGTAATTAGAATTATACTATTCATCTATAACATTTACACAAATTTATTCAATATTTATTCATACAAAAGTTAGTTGTTGTTCTGGCTGTTTTCATCATTCTCTGAATTAAGTATTATAGAAAAATTATAAAACAATATTCCTAACATCTAAAAATAATTGATGTATAAAAATAAATAGTAATAAAAAAATTAAAATTTTTGAACCTGACTTCATCCCAACACAGGACCATTGTGAAATTTACCCTGGTATACATTTCTGGAGCGCGCAAATTATCTAGCCAGAGCTAAGTATGGCTACATTTCATCTTTAAAACAAATACTATTGGGTTGTATGACGCGGCTAAAAACTTCTGTTTATTATTGTGCTACCAGCTGACCGCTTACAACTGTGAGGACGACTTTTCCACTGTTAACAATTTGCCCAGTAGCTCGATGTACATCACCGTACTTGAGGAGTTGACTGTGATAACAGGGTTTGAATTGGCAAAGAACTGTTCCAGAAAGCGAGTAAAACATAAAGAAAAAAAATAAAACAAACAAGAAAATAACGGAGCAAGAATGTGATTAGATCTAAAACATTGGGTATAAATCAGGCGGTCGCAATGGCTTTTCATTTCTGTATCGGTTGTGTTTAGGGAAGGTGTGTGGGGGACTCTGTTGGTCAATGAGTTGTCAGTGGCCTCTAGTGGATTTATGCGAGAAGAGCAGGTGCAAATGGCACTGGCGAGAGAGATTTGAGATCTCAAAAAGTGTACACAGTGACCACTGGTCAATTCGCAAAAAACAAAAACTGCAAAAAAACCCAACCTTGGGACATTTTTTGCGCTGTCCAGAAATGTATACAGGGGTACATATCAATAGTGAGCCTGGGTTGCTTTATCCAATTTTAAAAAAATTTGCACATGTATCAAAACACTGCCTAATTTACATAATTAAACATAACACAGTAGCCAAGCTGTAATATACAAAAATAAGTTTGCATTTCTCTCTGGAACCAATAAACTGGGGCAATGCAGCAATGACTATATATACTTAGTATTTATTTATTTATTTTTTATGATTATTATTATTTTACCTTATTAACTTAGTGTAAGATCATGGGTGCTTCATATTTGCATTTCTTTGGGAAAGACCGAAAATGGAGAGCTGTCATAATAATGTCTACTTAATTCCCCTTTTTAATGTGCGTTGTCGAAAGAAGTTTTAATCTTTCCTCTGAGTTAGTCAGACAATGCTGTGAATGGAGACAAACAGTGCACCGTTGTGTGATTGTGTTGGTGTAGTCTTGCTAATAACGCTTTTGTCACATCCTCCATACCATTAAGCTGTCTGTATGTTATTGAGGCAAGTAATGATCCAGTATCAATAACAGCATCTTCTCAGGGGAGACAACAGGGGATGGTGGCTTCTCTGCAAAAGTTAAATGAGAAAATAATTAATACAACACATATTATGAAGAGCATTAGACTGCACAGTGAGGGGGAGACCTTTTTTTTGTGCTGTCACAACTTATTTAGCATGGACACCAGTGGAAAAGGGTTCAGATTCTCTTTTGCCTCATGCTCATTGTGTTCCTATCATAATCATGAAATGTGGTCTGAGTTTGAAAAGGGTAACGAAAATAGGAGGAATGTCTTGTGAGAGATTAATTTTTTTAGATGGAGAAAATACCAGCCGTGGATAAAAACCAAATCGTCCCTGGTGAAAAATAAGTACACTTGAGTATAATTTAAAAAAAATAATTTTATTATGGAAGGAATACATTTGGGAGTAAACTGAAAGTACTGCTTCAGCAGACAAGCCTTTCCATGTTAGGAGCAATTAAATGTACATTAATTTAATGAAGATCAAATTGTGTGTGGTGCTTTGTTGATTTTAAAGAACTTAACAGAAACTTAAATCGCACACTCACATTTTGCTATCCGAACTGTGCACAGGTTTGTTACCTGGTTTGTTTGAGAAGTGTGAGTGCTCTGAATCGGGCTCAGGCACGGTTTAGTTGGCCGGCCCGGGCCTGGTTGGAAGAGGTGTGCCAGAGCGTGGTTCACTTGAGCTTTGGCGTGGTACGGTTGTAGTGTGGGTGCAAAGCACGCCTGAGTCCCAAACTGAAGATGAGACGGGCCTATTAAAAGACTGCTTCATATGGATTTATTAATCATTTTTTCTGTGCAAAAAATGCAAACTGTGATAGTTTAATAAAGACACAAACCTCTTGCTGCATGACAGCTGCACCTTCAGCAAACCTCCTAATACCAGCAGCACAAGAACTTTTATTTATGAGCATTAAAAGTCACTGATCTGTTCGGCGAAATATTTGACTGTCACTGCCTGTCAAAAAGCTAAAATAATACAGCTAAAGAAATTTACACTGTTAAAACCAGTGTGACCAGTGCATCCTTAATTACGTTCTGGCTCAGATGCAATGTGAGTCCAGGCCGTTAAAACCAGGGGGAGGGAGGACAAGCATGCTTCAAAACGTTTCAAGGCAACTGTCCATAGTGTGGACCTTTAGCCTATTTGTTAGAGTAACTGACGCCAATGCGGAAAGTCGCCGGTTCGATCCTAGCTCGAAGCGGGTTGGGTGGTGTAGGAGTTGTGGGCTACACATGCTTATAAGCAGTAATTCTTGAGTGCTTTAGTTTGTTGCTACAATGCTTTAACATATGAGAAATATGTTTTAACACATTGATAACATTAAGTAGCATTTTACTAGCTTTTGTTTACAAGGCTAAGGCTGCATCCAAAATCCCCTACTACTCAGTAGGTACTACATCTTTTAACAACCATTAGAAAAGTACATTCTATATGACATGAATGTGAGATATGAATCATAAGATGTTGTACATCTGCCATTTGTCATGATCACGTGACTTACCCACGTCAGTTGCATCGCTTCACTCCCATTCATGAACTTTCTCATGAGGTATCATTGCATAGCATAGCATCCATTGGATATGCACATCTGTATCTTACTAGGTCATCCGGGTACTTATTGAATACTGTTTTCGAATTCTATGAATTCAGACATGCTACTTGGCTCACTTTTTAAAAAAATACTATATATGGAAGTAAGTTGGATGCTTACATGTCTTAGCACACTGCAAGAATGAATTACAATGTTCAATGTTGCTACTTTGCTTAGAATGACACATTTCCAACATGTTTTTAAACAACAATATGTTTGATTGCATTGCTGTCTTGAATACTCGATTCTGATTGGTCAGTCATGACATTCCAAGGTGAATCATCTTGATCCTCAGTAAATATGCTCACATCCATTTATGCTAGCTGTCACATAGCTATTTTTGACTGTTCTTATTCATCTTGTGGCTGAATTATAGGTAGGTAAGAGTATGCTCCATTCAGCCATGTCAGTCGGCTTTACATTTAATTAAATAATCTCTGAACTATTATGGCTGGGAGCAATGTTTTGTGTCTATTTTTTTTTTTTTTTTTACATTGGAAAATAGGTGGCCCGGGCAGATTAAGCCGATGGTCAATGATTGAGCTTCATCTAGTCATTGGTCAGCATTGGTCTAGCTAGTAGGTTTAATGTGTTCCACATATCGCCTAACTTCAGATTAATGTCAGATCAAAACAGAATCAGTGTCAGTGGGAAAAAAACCCTCAGAACACTGATTTTGCACATTTATTTATTTTTTTTTTAGATGGAGGTGATTGTATGAAAGTGTTTAGTGCAAAAAATTGTGCAATTGTCATTTAAAGTATCAGAAAGATGATAGAGAGTGTGTTTTCTACAAGTGTTTGTTAAGCCCACTTACCTGTGTGAGGCACACTCTGAATTGCATAATGTTTTGAGGTTGCTGTGTGGTGTCAATGAGAAAATAGAAAACTGGCCCTTTCTAGTGCTAATAGACATGTTCTCTCACACAGATGCAGAATGCACACTCTCGGATCTGTTGACTGTTGTTAGGTTATGTGTCTTCATGTGCAGGTGTTTAATCCAGACGAGACCGGGAGCCTGTGCCATGAAGCTGGATTGGCTGGCTAGCACATAAGTTTCACTTTAGTTTGCATCAATCTTGGGTTTTAGGTAACATGAAGGCAGCGTGACTTTAATTACTCTTTGTTGCCATGGTATTATGGAGCAGCTGAGCTGAGATATCTTCATGGTTACTAAAGCCTAAAACCGATGCAAACTAAACTGAAACTTAACTTTACCATGGTGTACCTGATGCAGCAGACTGTTGGTTTCAACATGCACATGTTCTTTGGCATCAACTTAGTCTATCCTGACCTTAACAACTGGGATAAAGTACCACAGGGGTGTCCAAACTTGGTCCTGGAGGGCCAATGTCAGATTTTAGCTCCAACTTGGCTCAACACACCTGCATGGATGTTTCTAGAAAGTCTAGTAAGAGTTTGATTAGCTAGCCGAGGTGTGTTTGATTGGAGTTTTAATTAACTTTACAGGACACCGGCCCTCCAGGACAATGCTTGGACACCCCTGAAGTACAACAAGGTGATTGTTTTGGCAGAAAAATGACCTTTAGTCTTATACACCCGCTTCATGTCGTGCTGCCGATAAGACTGAATTTCTGCGATAACAATCTAAGGTTAGAGATAGGCTACATAGCAAGTACATTTGAAGGTCCTGGGTGGATGTTGCTGATGTCGTTTGAAATTTCTGACACTTTGAGTGAAAATCTATGGTATTTTCTATAGTTTAATCATCCACTTGAGCAAAAATACTTACGTCTGATTAGTTAGAAAAAAACGTAGCACATCAAGTCAGAACTTCTTGAAGATCTGATGCAAACATGATGTTTGTAGCTTAAAAACTCTTTATGAAGATTCTGTTTAAAACAACATAGGCTTATTCTGAAAATGTAGCCCTATATATGTAGCCCTATATACGCAAGTACGTATGGCTGCATTTTGTCTTTAAAATGAACACTACAAGGCTGTATGATGTCATTCCTTTTTGTGCTTACCAGCTGAACGCTTACCTCCATCTGGAAGGCTTTTTCACTGTTACCAGTTTGTCCAGTGGCTCACCATGTATGTTGGTGGGTTGAGATGCAGAAAGGAGTTGTCCATGACAACAAGGTTTGATCAGTGCTTTTGAAAACAATATTGGTTGGGTTTAGGGAAGGAGGAGGGTGGGTCAGTTGATTGGTCAGTCATTCAGTCAGTCAGTCGACAGTGGCCTCTGGTGGATTTATGTGAGAACAGCAGGTGTGACTGGCACTCGTAAGAGAAATATGAGATCTTTCAAAAATATACACAGCGGCCTCTCAAAAATGGCAAAAAACCTACCCCCTGGGACGTATTTCGTGCACTCCAGAAATGTATATAGCAGTTTGTTTTCAGAATGATCCTGGATTGGTTTAAAACTATAGGTGGGCATAGATATATATTTTTTTTAAATCTAGATTAATCTAACTGTAATCTTGAAATTAATTTAAATTAACATGGCTCATTTGAATTCTGCCGAAAGCATTCAGAATATGTGTTCTACCCACAAAATGACTGAAAGTTATACCCCGTTTTCAATGAGTGGTATGGTACGGTTTGTTACGCTTTTATGGCCGTTTCCACTGTCAAAAGGCGTACTGAACCAAACTGTTCCATACGACTTTTTTGACACCCTTTTGAAAGAGTACCAAACACAAGAATGGATACCAAAAAGTGGAGCTACATGCGCAGATGAATGCTGATTGGTTACAGAGATACATTACAAGATAACCCGAGCTCAAACAAACCTTGTCGTTGTCTTGATGTACAGACACAAAGACAAGAAGAACAAAATCTGTCATGTCCTGTCGTTGTTTTACGAGGTCGACTAAAAGCGTGAGTGGATTTCACTTTCTTCTGGGAGCTCGCATCCGCGTCTATATTTGATATAACAAACTTCTTAAGCTGATGATAATAATGTGCGCGTGATTTTTGAAGTGTCTCCATCTTCTGATCAATAGAATAACAAACGTGAACAAACAAAGGAGAAGCTCAACAAAACACAGGAGCAAATTGTTTTAGCAACTTGAATCACGAACAAACTGCCATGTTTATCATCGCCTTTTGGACTATTATGAACTCGAAGTGACAGAATTACTCTTTAACAGAGGTTACATTTGATGGTAAAGATTACAGACACAAATTAGAGGTTTACACTGACTGTGGCCTATGTTGCATGTTGGTTTTTAACCTGAATAAGGACTACATGTATGTTGTGTGTAGTTTTTCTGTAATTGGTAACATTCATTATATGGAAGTTATTCATTTTCAATGAGAGCCGGCGGCAATAAGTGCAGAGGACCAGCCCGGTGCGTCTTCACCGGTGTAAGCGTCGAGGAGAGTTGAAATCAAGTCAACTTTATGGTAATGAGCGATGATGCAGTTTAGTGGGAAGCAATCCGAATGAAGAAGTCCACCTCTTGAAAATAGTTCAGAGAACACAGACCTGTGAACTTTGGTTCCAACCACAGTTGTTCCCCAGGGTTTGATAATTGCGGTCGCCGGTTTTTCAATTATTTACAATGTTTTCTTACAGAAACATACATTAAGTAAGTTACAGGCAATTTACTTGTGTGCATTCGGACGCTCTCACTGCTTTCAGTGGTCAAATTAAGTGTCTGTATTAAACTATTACTGTCATGTTGGACTTTTCGCCATATTTTCTGACAAGATCCACACACGCGAATGTCAGTAAAGGACTGCACACACACATACACCGCAAAATGCGGAAGTTATTCAATTCCATAACACTCTTACCAGTCCTTTATCCTTATTTGCGTCTAATACTCCAGTTTGTCACGGCGGCATGAATGAAATGTTCATGAGTGAATGTGAAACTGCCGAACTGCAGTTAAGGTTAACCCAAAATTACAGGAAACACTTACATGAAAGCACTTCATGTAAACACCTTAATTATGTTATTGTCTATTAAGGCAAATAACTAGATTACAGATGCCCATGTAAGCATAGGCAGAAGTGTCTTCGAAGTAAGTGAAAGATCCAGAAGGGCATCCTGCTGATTTGATTCAGAAGGGCACTTTTTTGTTAGATGGCTCACCAGTTTGACTTTCATTTACTGTCATTCATTTTAAAATGCACCTGGTCCATTTCATTTATATATGTTTTATTCAAATGTATAAACTCTACAGGTGCCTGATTGTTAGATGTGGAGCTAATATTAATCAGATTCGCTCTGTGAACTGCATCCATGTTAGCATGTCACTATGATGTGGTAATTTCACAGTAGGAATACACACAGGTTCGAAGACTCATTCTCACCACCAGGGCCGGCCCGTGGCATAGGCAGTATAGGCAAATGCTAAGGGCGCTGTACATCCAGGGGGCGCCAGAAATGAGCGGTGGTTAAGTTGGTTTTGTTTTCAATATTCCTGACACACATTCACTGATAGATGGCAATAACTCAAAAACCTCTTACCCTAAAAAGATCTAAAGTGTGTTTCCTACAAAAAGACAAAGCTGGTTATGTTTCACAACTGTAGTTTTCTTTTTTTTTTTTTCTCGATATTACGAGCACTGCTCCGTTTAGCCTGGGATATGCATTTAGCCGGGAGAGCTGAGCTCGCGCACCGTCAGAAAAGTGCTTATTTTTTATTTATTTATTTTATTTTATTTTTTGCTCTATCCTGCGTGTTTTATTTTAAACACAATTAATTTTCTCTTAAATGAGCACAACAGTTACTAAAATAGTTGAATGCTTCATTCATTTATTCATTATACATCTGTGCATTCTTACATTAACACCTCTGTTATCAAACAAAACACAATGAGAGATTCATTTGCTGCTCTTCACTAAATAACTATAGTAACTTTAATCAATATGCAAATACAATTAAAAGTTTAATAGATTTTATAGCTTAATTTAATTTCTGTATGGGCCATTGATTTTAATAGGGTAAACCTTATATTTTATTGTCAATATTTTCTATTGTTTGCTATGTATTCTATCATTTAAAGCTATTTGTTGTCCCATATTTTAACATCCCAACATTGATAGATATGACATAACATTGCTAATCATTAAATAGCTATAGTGCTATCTGTTAGTTTTAACGTCAGCTAATGTTATGGAAGGGCATAGATGTTTTGGAAAATAGTAATATTAATGTAACTACCCCATCATTCCTTCCTCAAGCAAATGTGTAAATGTTAGATCTATTCAGCAATAATGTTAATTGCATTGGCATATTTTTCTGACATTTTCCCAGCTTGTAGTAGTCGATCAAAAAGCTGTTTAGTTTCTTATGACTTTACACTAGCAGTGGAATTTACTGCGATGTGACGAGGCCCCACCTGAAATCTTGCCTAGGGCGCCAAATTGGTTAGGGCCGGGCCTGCTCACCACCTACAGTAAAATTCAACCAGGTATACATCTGCACTAAAACATCAAGGTAAAAGTCATCATAGCTTAGAAAAGACCCAGCTCCCAACCCAACTTTGAGAATAGATTAATTCAAGTGTCTTTATACAGCGCGTTAACGCCGATAACGGCCCACCACTATTTAAAACGTGTTTCAAGAAGCAGCATGTGAAAACTTCACAACAACAGATCAAACCAGGACTGCAAGAGTCATTTTTTAAACAGTAATCACTGATTGCATAAACTAAATGTCGAACTAAAATAATATAGTATAATGAACCATTACAATGGCTTTAATCTATAGACTTCACAAGAATGCGTTAGCTAAACGTCTCTTATTTGAAGTCTAGATACAGTGTAGACTGTCCAGATACCTACAAAAAAGAAACATTATCTGTGTTTGTTTCTTGACAAGTGTCTTTCTGGTAAACAGCAGCCTATTGTTTGCAATGTATTTCCAGCGAAAAGATCTCATGGCAATTACTTTCTTTTCATCTCCCCCAGGAGATTTCTTTTTTCAAGAGCGTGTTTGTGCCTCTCAACGTTGATTATGTCATAGCTGAAATTAACTAATGTTTAACGAGCAAAATATGCAGAGATACAATCCAGTCTGAAGTACTAACACATCATCTTATGGAAAAAAGACAGTCATTAACTCAGCAGGTTCAGTGTGATTGTTCCTACGCAGCACTATACAGTTACACCAATGACACACACACACACACAGATATACACCATTTACTGTATTACTTCAGCATCATGACTCAGTGTTATGTCAGAAAACTAGACTTTGACAATATAATACAGCTCATGCGGCTGTTCGCCAGAAAAATCCCACTGAGTTCCAATGTAAAGATGAATTACATGCACAAATATGAAGTTGTAGCACCCTGGAGGTGTTTAAAAAGGCCTGCCTGCAGGTTCTTTACCAGGCTGTTAGTTTTCTGTTTCAATATTTTCACCATCCTCTTCTGGGTTTCAGTATTTATTTTCTCCCGACAGCCTCTCTCATGCTAGAGCTGCAGGTATCAAGCATCTCAATATTTCACACTAAAGTTTATTTTTATAACTTCTCTATTGAAAAGATCAGCTTAGGCCAAAATAAATGATTGTGCAGCTGCAAACTTTACCAGGTAAGAAAGTTTTTAAAGTCTATTCACTCTGAATTTGAGACTAATGCAACCCAAAAGGTCTGTACACAAAAACATTCCTCTGCCTCATCTATAGTACCAAAAACAAATCATTTATATAGTACCTCTGCAGCTGTCACAATGACTGCATTATCACCCGGGAATAAGCATGTTTACTGCATTAGTGGATTTCACTGCCCTTGTTTTGTGCACACGCCAGCTGCATCTTTAATGCCTGGATATTAAAACACAAGGTAGAGCGATTTTAATATGCAGCTTAGTTCACTTCAGAAGAAATGTCTGTCATAATTTACTCATGCTTATGTTGTTCCAGACCCATTTGATTATCAATCATCTTAAGAACAAAAATATACATATTCTTAAGGAGATTTGAGAGATTTCGGTTTGCTTGAATCAGTTTTCTATTCATTCTGATGACTTTTTTCATATGTGATTTCATAAAGCAATCACGTCTCTTCAGAAAACTTGGATTAAACAGATCGATTTATATGGATTTATTTTTTGATCTCTGCACAAATGTTTTGAAGGTTTGGGTGAATAGTCTATGGGTCTAAAAACAGAAGTCTCTCAGAACTCACCTGCGTTTTTATTTATTGGAGGATCATTCCTGATCAGAGAGAGAAAAAAAAAAGTAATCCAATGTAAACAGATACATAGACATTAACAAAATCACTCACAATCTCAGATCTTTTTTCCATATCTATCTTTTCTAAGGAGGTGTAAGGAGTTCACACTTACAGATATTTAAATGAACAGAATTTGCAAACTTGGTGTTTTGTCCAAGGGAAGGGCTCTGAGCTCAGAAAGACACCCTAACCTTTGTTAATCCTTTTGTGGGGAAAGAGAGAGAGACATCAGAGCACTGTGTCTGGTAGCGATGGCCAATTTGCAAACATTTATTTTTTACCAAATGTTCTAACTGCTCAAACCAGTTCACCAGATAGAACTGAATCATTTATAATGGTTTGCAGCTCCAATAAGCACTCATGTTATTCAGTTACCAGAACAGTAGATCAGTAAAGGGACACTGAAAGGCACAAGAAAATGGAGATATGACATGCTTGGTTATTTATAAGGGTTAGTCTTAAACTGATTGCATAATAGAATGATTGTCATCAATGAATTAGCCTTGTCAAAACATCTGTGCTTGCTTCTTTCCGAAATTCCACACAAACAGGAATTTTCAAAAGTACACTTTTTTTTCTATGCTTTCATCGTTTGTCCACATGAAAACTGAGTGTTAGGTAACTAAAACCAAAACTTCTGAAAGCTCCAGGTACAGTGTGGTCATGTGGACATTAAACCTGAATTTTTGCCTCATGATGTCAGTGTGCGTGTTCTTTTCTCCTTTCTGTTTGGCCAACAAGACTTGTTTAGTTTGTTTGCTTGTAAGACTTTTTTAATCCCAAAGGGAAATTCACGTCTCAGCAGAGCTCTCAATTCTAAAAATAGATCAAATAAGTTACATACAGTTAAAGTCAGAATTATTAGCCCCTCTTTGAATTTTGTTTTTCTTTTTTAAATATTTATTTAATGATGTTTAACAGAGCAAGACAATTTTTCACAGTATGTCTGATAATATATGTTTTAGTCTTATTTGTTTTATTTTGGTAAAAAAAAAATTAAACACCAATTTAAGGACAAAATTATTAGCCCCATTAAGCAATAATTATTATTTTTTTTTTTTTTTGATAGTCCACAGAAGAAACCATTGTTATACAATGATTTATTTAAATACATAACCTGCCTAGCTAACCTAAATAACCTATTTAAGCCTTTAAATGTCACTTTAGGCTTTATAGAAGTGTCTTGAAAAATATCTAGTCAAATATTATTTACTGTCATCATGGTAAAGATAAAATAATTTGGTTATTAGAAATGAGTTATTAAAACTATTATGTTTAAAGATTAAAAAATGAAATCTCTGTAAAAAAAAAAAAAAAAAAAATCTTCTCTCCGTTGTACAGAAATTGTGGAAAAAATAAACAGGGGCTAATAATTCAAGGTGGCTAATAATTCTGACTTCAACTGTAGCCTATATATAAAAACAATGATTAAAAAATACATTCATACTGTACACCTATAGGTTCCAACAACGAGTAGACACTTGTCCATATCAAATAACTATTATAATTCAGCATAATTCACCTAGTATAATTTTGGTTATACAATTTGATCACTGTTGGTAAAAATTAGTTTACATCAATCAAGGAAAACGTGAATGTGGCAGATTCCATGCGTTCACGGCAAATGCACCGTGGGGCGATAATCTGCATCCGTTCTCATGTTTGCATTGACCTGTATATGCAATTTGCTTATGAAAATACTGTGGAACTGATTTCCTTGTTTGGCGTGAACCCAGAATAAAAGTGTCATTATCACCCCCTGTTGGTTCAGCGTGCCCTTAACATGCATCACAGTGCGTTTTTGTATTTTATTATTACTTTTATTTTATTATTTTTTTACTAAATCAGTAAATCCTGTTTATAAAAAACACTTGTGGACATGCAGACATGGCCTAAAAGATCACTAAAAAAGCTCATATTAACCATTGTATTAATCTTTAAATTGGTCAATGATAGGAGAAATTTGGATATTTGGTGGCTTAAAATGCTTCAGTGTTTACTCGGTTCTAATGAGTGTTTTTTTTTTTTTTTTTTTTTTTTGAGTTGCATTACTGTTGCATTTCTATCACCACAAACAAATCTAGTCATTCTCCTCTGACTTCTGGCATCAACAAAACTTTTTTAGACCATTTTTTGTCTACCTTGAATATGATTGTGTTTGAAAATGACAGTAGATTAGCAGATTCTGAAACACTCAGACTAGCCTGTCTGATATTAACAACCATGCCATGTTCAAAGTCACTCAAAATCTACAAAAGCATTATCAAGCAGCTAAATATATAAACCTAACAAGACTGTATGGATGTAAAGTTTCAGAACTCTAAATGAAAATAAGGAACATTAAAAATAGTGTAATAGTGACATTTTATAAAACTACATAGCTTTGCTTTTGATAAACTGTGTAGTAATATTTATTCAGGGATTGCATTTACAGTTTCACAACATCGCTGTTATTTTGTGCATGTACAAGGAGAAAAATGTACATCTGTGTCTGTGTGGTGTTTTTTTAATGTCTATGCACTTTTTATTAACCAACTTTCAAAGGAGACAAGGGTTTTTTTAGGAGTTGTGTAAATACAAGCAGCTTGACACACATTGCTGCTGTTCTGGGGTTGTTTAACATGCAGCGCCAGTGAAACGCCTTAAGTTCCTGCAGCATGTTGGATTGTGCAGTAGCAGCAGTGGCTTGAGAAATGTTATCAGAAATTCTTTTCCCATTGGTTGTTTCCTTTGTTACAAAATTCAACACACACACACACACACACACACACACACACACACACATATATATATATATATATATATATATATATATATATATATATATATATATATAGAGAGAGAGAGAGAGAGAGAGAGAGAGAGAGAGACAGATAGATAGATAGATAGATAGATAGATAGATAGATAGATAGATAGATAGATAGATAGATAGATAGATAGATAGATAGATAGATAGATAGATAGATAGATAGATAAAATCAGCTTTTTTCAATTTTGTACTTGTTTACTACTTTATGCTGAAAACATTTTTTTTTACATGGCTATCTATTCTCACTTCACTATTATCACTTATCCATCCATAAACTTGCCTATCCATCTGTCTGTCCAACTGTTCATCCATTCATCCATCCATCCATCCATCCATAAACTGGTCTATTTATCTATCCATCTGTCTGTCTGTCCATCTATTTATCTATCATCCATCCATCCAAACTTGTCTGTCTATACATTCATCTGTTTATTTATCTATAAACTGGTCTATTCATCTATCTATCCATCCATCTATTCATCCATCTGTATATTTTTGCACAAAAACAATGCTGAAGTCAAATATTCTTTCATCTTTCTGTCTGTTCTTTACCATTTATTCATCCATCCATCAAATGTATACCAATTTGTCTGTTTATCTGTCTGTTTATCTATAAACTGTTCCATCCGTCCATCCCATCCATCCATATTTGGATAAAAACAGTGCTGAAATCAAATATTTTTCCATCTGGCTGTCTGTTCTTTACCATTCATTCATCCATCCATCAAATTGCCTATCTATCCATTCATATTTTCATCTATACACACATCCATGCATCCATCCATCCATCCATTTATCCATATGGATTTGACCAAAAACAATGCTAAAGTCAAATATTAATTCATTTATCTCTCTGTTCTTTTCATTAATCCACTCATCAAATGAATATCCATTTGTCTGTTTATCAATAAACATGGAATTTATCTATCATCCATCCATCAATAAACTTGTATATCTATACATTCATCTGGCTATTTATCCATAAACTCATCCATACATCCATCCATCCATGCATCCATTCATCCATTCATCCACACATCCATCCATTTATATTTGGATAAAAAACAGTGCTGAAATCAAATATTCTCCCATGTGGCTTTCTATTTTTTACCATTCATTCAACCATCCATAAAATTGTCCATTCATCTATCCATTCGTCTGTTTATCTATATACATCCATCCACCCACCAACTCATAGCCGTGTCTATTTATACATCCTTCTGTCTATTTATCAATAAACTATCTATCTATCTATCGATCGATCGATCGATCGATCGATCGATCGATCGATCGGTCTGTCTGTCTGTCTGTCTGTCTGTCTGTCTGTCTGTCTGTCTGTCTGTCTGTCTGTCTGTCTGTCTGTCTGTCTGTGTCTGTCTGTCTGTCTGTCTGTCTGTCAATGCTGAAATCCATTCCTCCCTCCGTCCATCCATCCATCCATCCATCCATCCATCCATCATCTTATCTATCCATCTGTCTGTTCATTAATCCGTTTATCCATAAACATTTCTATCCAACTAGACTTGTGCGTCTGTTTATCTATAAGCTTGTCTATCCGTCAGTCCTTCAATCTATCTGTCTGTATGTCTGCCTTTCTGTCTGTCTGTCTGCAGTCTGTCTAATGGACAGATGGCTAGATGAATAGACACCCACAGTATGTTTAATATCCTCCATCCACCAGGCCGATTCGTTTCATATTTCAGATGGCAGCAGAACACTCTCCTTGCAACTCTCAGTCTCAGAGAATAAATCAAGAGTGATTCTGCTCTTCCTCTGCTAGTGCTGTAAATCCCCCTTCTAACGGCACATTTCTCCCCTTTGATGGATGAGGCCAGGGGGTCTGTTGATTGCCCACGTAACTGGAGCTCGGGCTGGAGACTTTGGAGAGAGTCAGGCAGCTAAGAAATAGAGAGACGCATAATTTTAGACTCTTTTGAGATCCTTATTTGCACACAGAGTGGAGAAGACTGGGAGGTACAAACGGATGATAAATAAAGGAGGCGCAGAGATCCACACATCAGACGTACAGAGCGGCTCATGATGAATTGTGGGTTGAGCAAAATGTGTTGACAAAGGTTAATGATCAGAATGCACTTCTCTGACAAGGTGAAAATGTTGTATTGTCATCGGGACTATTGATCAAATGCGTAATGCCTCACAGACAGCTGACGACCTGTCTTGGTGTCCTTTGTGTAAGTAATGCGTCTTAAAATCTTGGCTTATACCCAAAGGGTTGCGGGTTCAAAATGCAATATGGGTTTGGACTAACAGCCTTGTGCCCTTGAGCAAGCCACATAACCTCCAGTTTCTCCTAGAGGCCTGGAGTCATTCACTTTTTATGTGAGTGTGATTTTTGCAAATGTGACCGATTTCTTTTACATCCCTTCTATTTTATTTTTACCATGGTTCTGAAATCACATCATACCATTCTGATAATAACCACATTTTATTATTATTATTATTATTATTATTATTATTATTATTATTATTATTATTGTTATTATGATTATTATTATTATTATTAATAATAATATTTTTATAATTACTTTTTGGGGTTTTCACCTTTACTGAATAAGAAAGTAGAGAGTATTGACAGGAAAGCAGAGAGAGGGGAAGGATCGACATAGGACTGTGAGGTGGGAATCAAACCCGGGTTGCCGTGAGCAACGGAGTTCATGTGTCGAAGCACTAACCACTACACCACTGGTGCAAACATACATTTTAATAGAGGAAAAATCAAAAGAAATTCACACTCATACACTCCGGACAATTTAGCCTACCCAAATCACCTGTATCACTTGTCTTTGGACTGTGGGGGAAACCGGTGCACCTAGAGGAAATCCAAGCAAACGCAGAGAACATGCAAACTCCACACAGAAACGCCAACTGACCTCAAAGGCTCAAAGCGACCTTCTTGCTGTGAGGCGACAGCACTACCTACTGCTCCATTGCTTAGCACCCTGAAGAAAACTTATCATAATAAATGATCAAAGAAAAAAAAATAGATGTGGTTTATTTATTTATTTATTTTTTGCAACAATTTGTTTGAATTTCAATGTACACTCACCAGTCACCTTATTAGGTACAGCTGTCCACCTACTTGTTAACGCAAATTTCCAATGAGCCAATCACATGGCAGCAACTCAATGCATTTAGGTCTGTAGACATGATCAAGACAATCTGCTGCAGTTCAAACCAAGCATCAGAAGGGAAAGAAAGGTGATTTAAGGGACTTTGAACGAACGTGGCATGGTTGTCAGTGTCTAACGGGCTTGTCTGAGTATTTCAGAAACTGCTCATCTACGGGGATTTTTACGCACAACTATAGGTTTTACAGAAAATGGTCAGAAAAAGAGTAAATATCCAGTGAGCAGCAGTTCTGTGGGTGCAAATACCTTGTTGATGTCAGAGGAGAATGACCACTCGTGACAACTGAGGTATCCAGAAGAGCATCTCTGAACACACAACACGTCCAACTTTGAGGCAGATGGGCTACAACAGCAAAAGACCACACCGGGTGTCACTCCTGTCAGCTAAGAACAGGAAACTGATGCTACAATTCACACAGGCACACCAAAATTATACAATAGAAGATTGGAAAAACGTTGTCTGGTCTGATGAGTCTCGATATCTGCTGCGACATCCGCTTGGTAGTGTCAGAATTTGGCATTAACAACATGAAAAGCATGGATCCGTCCTGTCTTTTATCAACTGTTCAGGAACGTGGTGGTGGTGTAAAGGTGTGAGGGATATTTTCTTGGCAGACTTTGGGCCCATTAGTACCAACTGAGCATTTTGTCAACACCACAGCCTAACTGGGTATTGTTGCTGACCATGTCCATCCCTTTATGACCATAGTGTACCAATCTGCTGACTTTCAGCAGAATAATGCTCATGTCAAATGTGGGGAGTCAACGGATCGTTCCAGAACCGAACAAGTCACAGACCATGTTATCCTCAAAAGATTGGTTGGTGCCTACATGTCTGAGCTTTGATTTCATTTTCAAAGCAACCCACAGGCACCCAGCAAAAGGCAATCCACAGGATGACTAGCCAGTCAACATCACAGTTGCGTGTTAATTAACTTTACACCTTAAAACAATAAGAGGCTCTACAATCAAAAACCCACCAAACCGGTTTTTGAGAAGTACCTTTTGGTTCGCGTGCCCTTTGGCGTCTGCAAGGAATACACATTCTCAGGCAGACACAGAAGCGATCAGAAACGCTTGCAAAGTTTAATGGACATACAGTAGGGATGTAACGGTATCAGAATTTCACGGTACGGTAATACCTCGGTATGAATGTCACGGTACGGTATTTATTGAATCATTTACAGGAAAAACAAAACTTTTGAAAATACTCCAAAAAAGTGCCAAAAGTGTCAATGACATACAAATTAGCCATCTATCTGTAAGATTTGAAACAGGAACTTCAATTTTAATAACAAAAAATTATTAAACCATGTAAAAAAAATTAAGTTTCAATTTAGTATTGTTGAAAACTCATCACATTCAACATTTAATCACTCACTCACTTACTTAGATAGAGATGGGTTTAAAGGAAAATTATCATATAACTATAATCTGGTAAAAGCTGGTATCTCTGGGCATTTACAATGTCCCCTGCAACAGAAAAAAACCCTCTCATTTGGGACTGAGGATTCTGGGACAGAGATATGACTTGGCCCATGTTAACAGCAGTGGGTAACGTTGTGCATTGTCTTTCCCCCACTTGAGAAGACAAACCATGAGTGAGATAGAGATCTCTTTGCGGTACAATGTAAGTCAATGTCTGCATCAATCTGAACAGTGTGCTGTGTTTCTGCAGTCCCCATGACTGCTATTAGTCGTATTCCCCAACTTGCAGGCACGTGCACACATAGGGCTCAACCTGTGCAGTGCACATGCCCTTTTTAGTCTTGGATAGAAAATGCCCTTCCAAATCGATCAAAAGTGCCCCCGCGACGCGACACAACCTCCGTACAGCCCTTCAGTAGACAACACAGCTCTTGAATATGCGCGCTCAACCCCCCCTCGGCGCGAGACAACACGCGCGAGACAACACAGCTGATCAGAACGCGCGCGACAACACTGCTATTCAGTAAGCGCGCGGCGACAACACCCGCTTTAGGTTCGATCATTTCCATCTTTTTTTCATCTCCGCTACTAGCAGCACACTCCATTTCCGCATTACTGGATCTGTAGCGACAACAGACCGCAAAGGATTATGGCCACGCCTGGGCTTATGGGAAATGTAGTTTAAGCTATCTCCCGCTTCATTCGCCTGAGCAAATTTTCTCAGAAGACCTATAGTTTTACCGAGTCATGCGACTTCGGTAATATCGAAAAAAATTAATATTGCGGTATGACGGTATTTACAATACCGTTACATCCCTAACATACAGTAAAACTGTGTTTATTTGAGTAATGTATGTTTGCTTTATGTTTCTGTAGGTTTTTGTGTGTACATGTTCCATGTGTTTAACAAAACTGTTATGGATAGTTATTGAGTAATAGCCCTCAGTGACAAATGAAATCTACAGAATGTTTGTGAAATACTTCATGTTTGGTATTGATTGAAAGCTAGGAACGTTTCAAATGCATTGGTTTATATGAAGAAAACATATTATGAAAGGTGTCCATGTTATGAGACTTTATTTTAACAACTATGCTATCAAAGCAGCACCGACACAATTTGCTAACCCGGCCTTCTAGAGGGCGGAATTGGGGTGTGACTCCACCCTGCACCTTCTCTGATTGGACAAGTATTGTGTAGACCAAGCCTCTACCAAAGCCTATAAAACTTTGAACAAAGGAATTTCATCGTCGTCTTTTGCCGGTCATCTTTGCCAGTCGTCACCGCCGTCGCTGCCCGGACGTCGCTCTTCTCGTGCTGTGGCCGTTACATCGCCTCGCCGGAAGCCTCGTTACATCACGGAGCAGACCGCGACCTTCACTTGCTGCCGGCTCGACCCCCGATCTGCTTGTGCAACCGCTTCAACAACAAGCCATCGGGTCAACACATCCAAACTCTGGAACTCATCGTAACTACAGAAACCCAGAAAGGACTTCGAACGCCGCCTTGTCCAACATCCGTGTCCCTAGCAACCGACTAAGGAAACCCCTCTTCACCGACAAGGGAATTCCATCACGTCACTGAAGTTGCTACGCTGACCAATCAGCTTCGCCGGGATTTCCCTTTGGACTAGTCGAGGAAACCAAAAATTACATCAGAACGCAAGTAGCACAAACAAGGTTTCTACCCATTACTGAATCTGGTGTGAATTATGTTTAAGTAGTAAAGAATAGCACAATTCTCAGCTTTTATGGTTTCTCTCAGGTTGCAATGCTAAGAACTTAGCAAAGGCTAGAAGTTAAATCCACTCAGCCAAAACTCTCCTCAAACTGCTTGTGCGTGTGTGTATGTATGTGCGTTTGTTTGTTTTACGTAGATTAGTACTTTGTGTTATAGAGTAGCAATAAACTTTTGTTTCGTTTTAAGATCCGTGTTGTTGTGTTGTGTGCTTTAAAAGTTAATGCCTCAGCTTCAGATACTGCTACCTTGCTCATTAAATAATTAGATACTGTTTTTATATTGTTATTGTTGGCCACGTAATAATATAATACAGAATTGCTTTACACTAAACGTTCTATTTGCTGGACAAATACTAAAGTTAAGTGTAAGCTTTAAATAATTCTATGTGAATCATGTTCGAATCTTTGATTCGAATCCCCAAAGTTTAAACATGATTTAAACCAAAGAGCTGATTCTTACACAAAGTACAAATCATCTCAGGCTGGTTTCTTGAACATGACAATAAGTTCACTGTACTCAAATGGCCTCCACAGTCACCAGAATTCAATCCAATAGAGCATCTTCAGTATGTGGTGGAAAGGGAGATTTGCATCATGGATGATCAACTGACAGATCTGCAGCAAATGCGTGATGTTATCATGTCAATATGGACTAAAATCTCTGAGGAATATTCAACAAGTACCTTGTTGAATCTATGCCACAAAGGGTCAAAGGCAGTCCTGAAGGCAAAAAAGGGTCCAATCCGGTACTAGTAAGGTGTATATAAAGTGGCTGGTGAGTGTATTATATTTGCCTAAAGATGTTTGGATAGATATTTTAATTAATATAACAGTTTAGTAAAACATCTTTATTTAAATTAACAAAAGAATATATCATTTTAAAGGGAGCATACTAATTCATGCTGTGATTGATTGATTGATTGATTGATTGATTGATTGATTGATTGATTGATTGATTGCATTTTCATGCCACCAAAATGCCGTTATCACGTGACAGAAATATCGAAACACATCAGTTTTGTAATTTTTTTATCTATTGTCAGCCAAAAAAAAAAAGCATTTCAAACAAAAATGTCCCTGCAAGTTTCTCCCAAAAATAAAACTTCCATCTCAAAGCAAAACTTTAAATCATATAATATTTACCAGCCAAAAAGAGCAAACTGATAAATGCTAAATAATAATCATTTAAAATGAGCTGATTTCTGATTTCAGAATTTAGTGCTACACAATTATATTTCAAAGCTACAGTACGAATAATACTAAGAAAACTGCAGTGTGTAGATTTTCTTTTTCAAATTCCCATTTAAATTCGGTATATTACCTTTTAAGTTTTTTTTTTAATGATATTTTATGAATTGTATTATATTATATTATATTAGCAAAAGTTGTTCCTACAATGCATTAATATATATATATATATATATATATATATATATATATATATATATATATATATATATATATATATATATATATATATATATATATATATATATATTTATTTATTTATTTTAAATATATATATAACTGATGGTTTTGTTGAGATACACAAGAAAAAGTGTAAAGAAATGCTGATACCTTATATTGCTGTACGTGTCTTTGTGGTTCACATCCTATATATATATATATATATATATATATATATATATATATATATATATATATATATATATATATATATATATATATGAGCAGTCATGTACTGCAGGCTGTATCCCCTGTTACTCCCATCATCCCACTGTCTGCAGTCTAATAACACTCAGAGAGAAGATGCAGGATTGCAGCAGAATGACCTTTATGTCAGATGATCTGTGCAAGATGCCATGCAGAATACGAAGCAGCAAACAATGTCTGCTGCTTTTCATTTTTTTCCACACTGATAATAATGTGAGTCCACCGAACTCCACAATGTGCTCTTTTGTCTCGTTGACATTTTAAGGGGAGTAGATCAGGCTGTCTGCCACTTTGCTTTATGCAGTTTTTTTTTTCTTCTAAATGTAGTGATGTGGCTAACATTTGACTTAACAGTGTAACAGTCACAGGTTAAACCTGAAAGGGGCTGAGGGCATAACCTTGAGATACACCACCATTGAAAATCACACAGTGTTGCTTTGAACTGCAATTTGCCCATTGAGTATTACAGAGTAAAGTCACTGATGGATCAAAACACTTTAAATGTGTTGAAGCAGAGCTTCATTCAGTAAATAAAGCCTTGACATGCAATCATCCAGTGTGGGCGCAGTAAATAGTGTGACTGATGATACACTGTCACCCAATGATCTATTTCAGTGATATGCAAATTGCACTAGAAATCAAGGATAGCATAAGTGATGTGGGCGAATGAAGAGAGGACCTAAAATATTAGCATTAGAGGTTGTGTTTAAGGCTGATATTACACAAACAAACCCCTACAGTATGATACTGAAAAAAATAAATAAAATAAAAATAGGTGTATGTTTTTAAGGCCGAATTTTGGCCAAACCTTGATTAAAATTGTTTTGCCAGAACAATTAAATTACAAACGGCTGACATGTTCAAACCAACAACTAATTATCTTGTTTGAGCTTTGAAGTAACTTGCTCTTTAGATTAATTTAAAAGGGATGGTTCACCCAAAAAATTAAAATGTAATCATTATCTACTCATGTTTAAGTGGTTTCAAACATTTATGACTACTTTTCCTGTTGAACAAATTCAGAGAGCCAGAAGGCACTTGATGGTGGGAAAAAAATATTTGGAAGAAAAAAACTGAGTGATGGGTAAATATATTTATTTAGGTTTTTGCATTCCCTTGCAAATATGTTTTGTGTTGTTTTGAAAAGATGTTTTGCGAGGGAATGCAAATGTCACATCCTCGGCTCTTTCCTGCTGCTCCTCCTACCACACTCTCTCACGTTCATATACCCTCAGCACCAATCATTACTTCCCATCTCCTGCCACCTCTCTTTATGCCCAAGCACATTCACCTGAGCTTTAATAAGACACACCTGCACCCCTCATCAGCACTCCCTTCATAACTCAGCAATTCCAGTCAGTCAGTGGCTTATTGTCTGACGGTTTACCTGTGGTTATCACCAGCATGTCATTACCTTACCCCACGAGCTACGCGTGTGATCCCAATATCTGCAATGGCTTTCTGCTGCAATGCAACCTCTACATAGATGCTAACGCTAACCAGTTTCCCAATGAGATTTCCAAAGTTGCTTTCATTATCTCCCTTCTTACAGGACGAGTGCTGTCTACCCATCAAACCTTTCTGAGTCATTTCAAAGAGGTTTCTCTATTGGTGCACATTGAATTGATAAACCTGAAACAAGGTAACTCAACCATTCACAAGTTCACACTGCAGTTTCAAGCACTCGCGGCTAGTAGTGGCTGGAATCAAGTAGCCCTCCTTGCAGCTTACTGGAAAGGTTTAAAGCCTCAAATCCCTACGCAGATGGTAATCTATGATGACAATGCCAACCTTGAGACTTTTATTAAAAAGTCCATCAATGCGTCACAGCATCTCTCTGCCTGTCCATCCTCTTTGTCTATTTCCCCTGTTTTACCCACTAGAGCTCCATCACCACAGCCAGATCCGTAAGAATCTATGATTACCAACGCCTATTGCCTTGAGTCCACGGAACCACTATGATGCATCAGGAACATCCTCTGTCTTTGCTGTCGCGAAAATAAACATTTCATCTCGGCCTGTCCAGTGGGCCCCCCACACCTAATGGTGAGTAAAATTACACTCACTCAATCTGTGTCTAACATACCCCATATGCAAGCACAGCTGATTGTAAATTCTCACATTATTCCCATACATGTCTTGGTGGACTCTGGAGCTGCTGGCAACTTCATCTCTTCGAATCTCATTGCCCAACATCATATACCTACTGTTTATAATGAAACCCTTTACAAGATCACCACCATTCAGGTAAAATCTCTGTGCACAAAAGAAGTCGTTATCCAGTCGCCTCATCATCATCGTGAGAAACTAATTCTCCTCATCCTTCCTCATGCTAATTTAGATGTCATACTGGGCAGGCCGTGACTCGCAGAACACCAGACATCAAATGGAGTACCGATGAGATTAGAGGATAGAGTTCTTACTGAACCTTAAGTGGTCACCATGCTCCCCCTGCTGTTCACTCACCGCCTTGCACTCCCCCAGCCAGTTCACTCCACATCAGTAGAAACTCTATCATCCACTTCAAATATATCCATTCATGCTATCTCCACATCCTTCTGTGACATTTTAGGTAAGGAACGAGCCACACAGTTGCCCCCACATCAGTCCTAGGACTGTAGTATCGACCTGCTGCCTATCGCCAAATTACCTCATGGAAGAATTTACCCATTGTCCCGTGAAGCTCGGGTCTTCACCAAGCTGGACCTACAACCTCATTCTTATCCGAGCTGGGAACGAGTGGAAGACTGCATTCATCACCCCCCCCCTCCGGGCTTTCTGAGTTCCAGTTGATGCCCTATGGGCTTGCTTACAGTCCTTCCATGTTACAAAGTTTCATGAATTAAATTTTCAGATATTCCTCCACCCTTTTGCCATTGTTTACATAGATGACATTCTGACCTATTCCCGTAATCTGGCTGAACATCAAACCCATGTCCAGAAGGTTCTCCAACACCTCAGAGAGAACCACCTGTACCTAAAAACTGAAAAATGTGAGTTTTATCAACTCTCAATCTCCTTCCTCGGAAACATGGTTTCCGCTGAGGGGGTCAGCATGGAAAGAGGCAAGATACAAGCAGTTTCTCAGTGGGAAGAACCCAGGACGCTAAAGGAGTTGCAGAGGTTTCTTGGATTCGGCAACTTTTATCAAAGATTCATTAAAAACTATAGTATCTTCTCTGCCCCTTTAACATCACTCCTGAAAGATGGACTGCGTTCACTCACCTGGAACTCTGAAGAATATCAAGCATTTATCAGCCTGAAAAAAATCTTTGCCACTGCCCCTGTCCTTCGTCATCCTGATCCTATGCTCCCCTTCATCATGGAGGCTGACAACAAAGTTGGAGCTATTCTCTCCCAGTGGTCTGGTAAACCCTGAACTGTCCATGCGTGTGCGTACAACTCCAGGAAACCTACCACCACTACTCCTTGTCGATTGCCTGAAGGAAAGCTAGAGCCACTACCTATTCCCGCCGACCCTGGACCCACTTAGGAGTGGACTTTGCAACCGACTTACCTCTATCACAATGGTATACCATTACTTTTGTTGTGGATCGCTTTTCTAAGTCTTGCAAACTAATCCCTCTGTAAGGTTTCCCTACAGCTCTTAAGACAGCTGAAGCCCTCTTCCATCATGTAATCCAGAACTATGGACTCCCTGAAGACATTGTATCTGACTGGGGTTCACAACTTATCTCCAGGGTCTAGCAGGTCTTCTTTCAACTTCAATGTGTTCTAGGATACCAACTGTACCTGTTCCCATGGTCCGGTGAGACCTCTGAGATTCCCACGGTAGACCACTGGTTTTCTGTGGGCAGTATGGAGGTACACCAACGCCGCCAACTGCCACTGTCTTCCCAATCCCACCTATCATCCAGGGGACAAGGTTAGGCTCTCCACAAGAGACATTGGCATCCGTCTGCCATGCCGCAAGATGAGTCCCCGCTACATAGGACCATTCACCATCCACTCATAGATCAACCTCATTACCCTCCATCTCAACCTCCCTGCACAGTATTGTTTTGCACCCTCCATTCATGTTTCCATACAAAAGCCATATGTTGATACTGTTTCTCCTCCTTACACAGACCTGGAACTTGGGTTCTAATCAGACACAACTGTACCCCACATTACCACTCCATTTATAACCTAGCAATTCCAGTCAGTCAGTGGCTGGAATTGATGTCTGACGATTCAGCTAACCTTCCACCTGACTCGCCTTCTCCGTGGATGATTTCCTTCTCCTATGAACGTTTAACCTGTGGATGTTTCTGTCAAACCTGTCGATGAACAGAACTATCATTAAGGGAAGTGACTTAACATTATGTCTGCTTAAAGCTATCTATTTACAACGAAAACAACTATTCATCAGCTCCATTGCAAAGACTCTCGCTTACCGTCTTCTCCTGCTTAATTAACTTCTTGTTTGAATAAATTGATGAAAAGTGATAACCTCATTGTTTTACCGTGACGGCAAAGATGTTTTGCGTTCCCTCGCAAAAAAAAGTTGTTCCAGAAACAATAGGATTCTCCTGTATTTTACCATTCTATCCGGTTATCATCTTATCATCAAGTATTTCCCTATATTTTTCATCTTGAATGCATGTTGAAATAATATAAAAATGTCTGCATTCACTTCCTATTCATGCGCTCTATATGATAAACTGATCCCAGATCGGTCACGCTTCTTAAAAATCAACAACAAGGAATTTAAGATGCAAGGTCTTTAATGACCAGTAAAAGACAGACAGAGCAAAAAAATATATATATTCAAATAGATTAAATTCAGAAAAATTAGCATAGAGCTGGCAGGTCCAAACTCACAGAGCATTCTGACGAAACACAGAGCACAATGAATGATAACAAACTAACAAAGATACAAAAAACACAGCGCACAGTAATTAGCCACAGCTGATGCGAATGATCAGCACAGCTGATCAGCTAATCAATCATGTGATCAAAACAGAATGCTACTAAAATGCACATGAATGAAACAAAACAAAACCACGTGACAATAACAGAGACACACCAGGAAGTGTGCACAACCTGTTACGATGACAAGATCAGCTTTTGTTCACGCTATTTAAAAAAGGAGCTTAAGTGCAGGACACTTTGGGATTCAGGTGTGTGTTCGAACAGACAAATACACATAAGAATGTTAACATGTCCGTCCTGCATGTTTTATTTAAAAAAAAATCTCTTAAATGAGTACAAACAGTTACTAGAGTAATGGAATGCTTTCATTAAAGATATATAATATTTGCTACATTTGCATATATCTATTTTTATGCGCATAAAAAAATGGTTGATGGAAACACCAAGACGCGCAAACATTTAAAAAATGCACATAAAAAACATATGAACAACTTAGGATAAACTGTATATTCGATAAGAAAAAAAATGTGCATAAACTGCGGATGGATAAATCAGCAGGCAGAGCACATTGTAAAACATCTGAATTGCTGTTTTGATCAATTTAAAATGCCTTAACCATTTTAGTATTAGTGTTATTGTATTATTAATGATCTCTAAAATCAAGAGCATCTGTGCTCCAGATCTCATAGCTTCAAAAGGCACCGCATGTTCACAGTGTGTCAGGATTGCCTTTTGAAGTGCAAGTCATTTATTAAATAAAGAAAAGATTGGCGCAGTTCCCTTTTTACTGATATTGATATTTGATATTTGGCACCAGATAATGAGGAAGTGATGATTTTGTTCTCTTTGACTCATTGGATAGAAAAGCTGCTTTATTTGTATGCAATAATATGATTTTGCACATGAATTAAATTCACATTTTTGGATTGAAACATAGCTAGTGACACCTCTATTAACAGAGATTTGTTTGTTGCTCTTTACTTGTTTGATAGCAGAGGTGTCACATTAAATGATGAGTACCGAAGCTGATCCGGGATCAGTTTGTCATATGCAGCGTCCGTCAGCCAGCACTTATAGGCCCTACATGCATTGACTGATTCAGAGGTATATGAAGGGCGATGATTGGCGCAATTTAATGTAAAGAAAATGAATGCAGACATTTTTATAATAATTTCACTGTGCTTTCAAGATTAAAAATCTGGGAGAAATACATGAAAATATTTAATGATATTTTGAAAGTGGGATAAAATGGTAAAATACGGGAGAATCCCAGCATGTATAGCATGGGTTGACATGTATAAAGTGAACAGTTTGTGGAACAACAGTTTTGCAAGGGAGCGCAAAACATCTTTGTGTTCTATCACAAAACATTTTACGAGGGAATGCAAAAACGTATAAGTATATTTTAGTTATATAATCTTAAATATATATTTTCCTATCACTATATTCCTATCTATGTTTTTTCTCCTATCCAGTTTTTATTTCTTCCACTGATTTGTTTCCTCACTATCACGTCCCAACCGGGTCTCCGTACACATGCACACACTGACAAGTCAAAACATTTTAAAATTAGAAGAATGTTAAAAACCTAAACCATGAGGAATTTTTCAGTTGTCGGTGAACTACCTTTTTAAAAAAATCTCCTACACTTCATGACTAAACAATTGCACTATTTTTATTTCAGTTGAGCTTTTCAACATGCAATTTCAACACAATATCAGCGCAATAATTGGATCCGACCTCTGCATTCCGTTGGAAATTCTCTTACAATCTGTAATTATATTGCCATCTTCTCTGTCACGTACTTACTGGTCTTCAATTGTTTCCAATCTATTTTTAGTATTACAGTGTGCACCATTAAGTTGAAAGTATTCCAAAGCACCCCCATTTCTATAGGATGCTCGTGCCATAAAGCACAAACACATCCTTCCGAACCCCAACCGCCAATTACCTCCTGCTTTTTTTGCTTTTTTGACGGACGTGATGGAAAGACGTTGAGTTCTGGAGCACAACCTGTGGGAACAGTGAGGTAAAATACGAGCGTCTTGACGGCTTGTTGCCAATCCAAATGAAATGCTAGAGCGGGTGGTTACACAGGGCTCTGTGCTGTATTTCAACTCTCGTTGTCATCCTACTGCTGGCAGCTGCTGTAAATCTAACACACTTTTTTCACTAGATAAACTTGCACTTATAACCTAAGCGCAACGTATGCATACCAGATGCGGAATTACACTCTAGACTGAAATCTATTATATGTTTTCATAATCGCCATAATACTGTTTAAATTCATGTGCTGAACTCCAGTCAGCTGTGGTGTTACTGTTTACAGGGATGCGGAGGCAGCTGTGTTTGATTTGAATAGGGTGACCAGATGTCCAGACAGACCCGGTTTCCTGAGGTGTGTTGCAATGTCCCGACAATTCGCAAAGAAATAAATAAAAATATGAACATGTCCCAGTTTCAGCTGCTAGACTTACTGTTGTCAAAAAATAACTTGTCCTCTGTGTCCTTCTAGCCACTGTCTCTGGTGTCATTTATAACACAGACCCACAGACAGACGCAGAGAGAATGCTGTTTGCTTGCCTTTTCTTTTATCTGTTTGGTGTAAATCTAGCATACAAACATGCTTCATTAGCTGCTTCTCAAAATACAAAATGAGGTTTCATGATTACAGTTTTTTTTACAATGACTATGACAGTTTTGTTCAATACATTTAACAAGTTTGCTAAACTCTTAATGTAGCAACACACCTAAAACACACAATTTGCAAAACAGTCAATTTCATGCTCAAAATCACACATTGTAAACTATACCTCTAAACTTCTTTTCAAAATACAATAATAAACTAACACAATGCACCATGTCTAACAAAACACTGTAAACATATTCCAAAATGAAATAATTGTTCAAAACACTAACACGTTCTCTTCCAACAAAAACATTTAGTACATCATAGCACATCATTATAACACATCATCAGCTGACATTACAGAAACTGCATTATTTGATGTGTCAGATGTGGCCTTATATTTGAAGACTATGTTTTTGTGTTGTTGGGTTTAGTACAGTAAATGCATGCATTTTGTTTCTTATGCTGCAGAAATTCAATACAAAAAATGAACGACCATACCAGAGTAGCTTTAAAAAATTTACAGTTTACTGTATGCAAAAAAAAAATAAATAAATAAAATAAAATACAGACACGGAATTGCTGCAGTACAGACTTTATTTGCAAAAGGACATTACTGCAAGATAAACAAAACAGAAAAGCACCGCAATTATAATAAAAAACAAAGTAATTTTCTATTCTGCCTGGTCTTCTGCATTTGCCAGACTTCTTCTTCTCTGGCCAGGCATGGTAACAGTGGCCCTTTGGCCTATTATGTTTCTCCTACGGCGCCACCTTTTTGCCAAATTGAAGCCAGCCTCGTCAACATAGATAATTTCCTGTGGGACTTGATTGACCTCCAACTCCATGACTCTCTAAAAGTAATTAGGCACAGTGTAAATGCTTTACTGTACTGTATATCTAATGCGTGGAATAATAAATGCCAGGTTTATAGAGTAGTTTACTGCAAAACACACTGTGCATAGAAAAGTAATCACTGTATTGCATAACCTTACCTGGACGTATCGGTGACGGATATTGTAATGCGTTCACTGTTCCTTTCAACAAGAAATGTGTTAATTGTATAGCCCATGAAGACGGATGTTGTGCTAACCGTGTTAAGAGTTTAGGAAACTTGTTAAAAAAAGTGAAAAAAAGTGTCATAGCCATTGTAAAAAACTGTAAATGTAAATAACACTGTAACACAATTTCACAAAATTCCTTCATGTTGTCCTGACATAAATCGATTAAGTTAATGTAATCGTTTTTAAAATGTAAGTGTATTGAATTTAAAATAATTAAGTTGTATATTTTTGCACATTCCTTATAAAATAATAATAATAATAATAATAATAATAATAATAATAATAATAATAATAATTAGAAAATATGTTATTATTATTATTATTATTATAAATTATATAAAACTAATTATATAATTATAAAAATGTATTTATACAAAAATGAATTTATTATTATTATTATTATTATTATTATTATTATTATTATTATTATTATTAAACTGCTAATACAACTACTACTACTATTAACTACTACTACTACTACTACTACTACTAATAATAATAATAATAATAATAATAATAATAACAACAACTACAATAATAATGAATAATATGTTTAATAATAAGAATAAGAGTAATAATGATGATGGT
This sequence comes from Danio rerio, assembly GCF_052040795.2. Lineage (NCBI taxonomy): Eukaryota > Metazoa > Chordata > Actinopteri > Cypriniformes > Danionidae > Danio > Danio rerio. The sequence goes on from NC_141023.1 coordinate 54,609,137, forward strand.
TATATAACCGTTTGAAGTAACTTCTCTGTGAAATGTAGTCAAAACTATGATATAACATAATTGTGTATTTTTGGGTCAATTTAGTTGACCTGAAACCCACTCTCTGTCTAGACTCTAATTCTGTTTTATGCATTTGCTCAACCAGCTTTACACGAAATACCACCTGGGATGCTTTTTAAATAGTACTGAACCACTTAACGCTCATAATGCATGCGGGTCCTTTTAGAACATTTAGACAGATAATACTGGATAGTTTCTATTAAAACTATGCAGTAAAACAAAACAAAACAAAACTTTTTTAACGGGGATTTGTTTTTGTCATGATGTATAGTTTTTTTTTTTTTTTTTTTTTTTAAGAGACACAATATGACTATGTTAAATAATAAATAATGCTACAGAGTTTGTGAACTTATGACATGTATCTCGCCAAAAGTGAAAATTGGGTTATCCTCCATTAGTTACAAACCTCTTTGAGTTTATTTTATCTGGTCAAAGCAATATTATTAATAAAAATATTAATAATTCCCAGAGATTGGTTGCGGCTGGAAGGGTATCCGCTGCGTAAAAACTTGCTGGATGAGTTGGCGGTTCATTCCGCTGTGGCCACCCCGGATTAATAAAGGCTAAGCCGACAAGAAAATGAATGAATGAATGAATAATAATAATAATAATAATAATAATAATAATAATAATACATACATAAAAATAAAGGAAGAAATAACATTAAAAATAAATCAATACATAAATACATAGTTTATTATTATTGTTATTGTTATTATTGTTATTATTATTATTATAAAAAAAATAAATATTAAATGCAGTAAAATCATAGCAAACCTAGTGGTAAACATGATGCGATTTAACAATTAATAAGAAGAAACCAGAGTCCATTTATTTTTAATATTTGAATGCAAACTGACTCAGAATGTAAAAACTGTGTAAAGATTTCAAATTCATTATGAAGGGTAACTGATAATGGCACTTCAAAGAACACCATGGCATTACTATAATGGGTTTTCAGTGGTATTTTGTTGGCAATTCCAATCAAAGCAAAGTCCCTTTAAGGCATGTATGTTTGCTAAAATATTTCAATGAACAAAGATGCCCTTTTTTCTGCCAAATGGGGTAGTTATGCCGTCTACCCACAGGCTACATTGCATGCTAAACCTCATCTGTTAAAAATCCTTTAAAAAAAACACACACACCCCAACAACTTCTATGAAATTTGTATTTATAATATATCATAAGCACATTCTTAATGTATTAAACTACATGCATAATTTCTTATTAACACAGTCATAATGTAAGGAATCCTCTCATACAGTAGATAGTTTTAACAGCAGTAACATTATTTTATCCATGTTTTACCGGATTATGAATCTTGTAGTTGCATATCTTATTGCTTCCTAAATTAACATTGTTTAGGGATAGTTAATCCAAAACTGAAAATGTCATCTTTTACATTTTCATTTGATCCAAACTCTATGAAATCTGTATTAATATATCATAAGTGCATTCTTACTGTATTAAACTACATGCGTAATGCCTTATTAGCAAAGTAATAATTTGTTGTATAATCTAATGGATTGTTTTAACAGCAGTTATAAAATGTAACAATTCTATCCAAATTTTGCTGGTTATGAATCACATAGTGGCATATCTTATATTTTCCAAAATTAGCAGTGAATTTGTATTAATAATAAGTGCATTCATACTGTAATAAACTACAGTACATGCTTAATGCCTTACTAGCAAAGTCATAATGTGCTGTATTAGCTCATGAATACGTTCAAGACCAGTAGTAAAGTGTAACATTATTACAATTATAATAGATTATGAATCAAATTGTTTCATATCTTATGGTTTCCTAAGTCAACCTTGTTATCTGAAAGGAACAGTTTACTCAAAACTGAAAATCATGTCATCATTTACACCTTTACTTAATCCAAACCAGTTTGAGTTGTTTTGTTCTGTTACACACAACAATAAATATAGGTAGGCATTAAAAAATCCAATTCATAAGTTAATTTAATATAGCATAAATAATATTCGGTACAACTACTGTTTTCACATTAGTGTGGCGATTGGGTTTAGGATTGGGCTGGGGGTAGATGTAAATAAAATACAATAAAAGTGAAATTTAGGGCGACGTGGTGGCATAATGGGTAACGCTGTCACTCCACAGCAAGAGGGTTGCTGGTTCAAGACCTGGCTGGGTCAGTGGTGTTTCTGTGTGGAGTTTGCATGTTCTCCCCATATTGGCGTGGGTTTCCTCTGGGTGCTCCGGTTTCCCCCACAAGTCCAAAGACATGAGCTGGGGGAATTGGGTGAACTAAACTGTCCTTAGTGTATGTATGTGAATGAGTGTGTGGGTGTTTCCCAGTTATGGGTTGCAGCTAGAAAGGCATCTGCTGCATAAAACAAATGCTAAATAAGTTTGACGGTTCATTCCACTGTGGTGACCTCAGAATAATAAAGGGATTAAGCAGAAAAAAAATGAATGAAATAGGAAATTTAATAAATAATAAACTAGTTAACCTCCTTGTGCAACTGTGTCTGATCTAGCAACAAACACTTATGCCAATGGTTACAGGTTTCCTGCTTCTTTTTAAATGTCTTTGTGTTCAACAGAATAAAGAAAATCACAATCAAACTAACAACAAGGTTTGCAACTTAATGCCAAGTAAATACTGAATAAACAAAAATTTTGGAGTGAACTGTCACTTTAAGATCTGAATGCTATCATACTACACATTACATACTGTTATTGTTTAAAAAAACAAATAAAGTTGTTACCAAATAAAAAAGAAAAAGGAAAGTAATACTCTATTATGCAATACATTAAATAAACCAACAATGGTGATAACTAAATGTTGGGTAGAATGATGCATTAAAATGAGTGTTCACTTTAAAATTGATTACAAACTTTTATGTCGAGCACAAAAAAATATAAATTTAAGAATGTTAGAAAGCGGTGACCATTGACTTCAATAGTAAAAAAAAACATTTTTCTACAATTTGTTTTTTTTGTTTTTTTTAACTAAAGTTAAAAAAAAGAAACCCAAACAGGTTTATGACAAATTAAGGTTGTATAAATGATGATAAAATTTTAATTTTTGTGCAAACTACTCCCTTAAAGGAATCATTGTGAAAATGTACCCACGCATACATTTCTTGAGAGCGCGAATTATGTAGCCAGAACTATGTATGGCTGCGTTTTGTCTTTCAAACGAATGCTACAGAGCTGTATGATGCTGTCGATGGCTTCTGTTTGTTTTTATGCTACTAGTTGATCTCCTACCTCTGTGTGGACGTTTTTTTCCTCTGTTTACCCAGTAGCTTCAACCATGTATATTGGCAGTCTTCAGATGCAGAGAGTTCACTGTGAAGAACAATTTCAGAAAGCAGGTACAACGCTAAAAATTAAATAAGTAAATAACTAGGTGAGAACATGGTAAGATCTGAAAACATAGTAGAAATCAGATGAGCACATTATTTTCTGGTTTCTGGTTTTCTGAAAACACTGTCGGTTCGGTTAGGCGAGGCAGTGGCGCAGTAGGTAGTGCTGTCGCCTCACAGCAAGAAGGTCGATGGGTCACTGGTTCGAACCTCGGCTCAGTTGGCGTTTCTGTGTGGAGTTTGCATGTCCTCCCTGCCTTTGCGTGGGTTTCTTCCGGGTGCTCCGGTTTCCCCCACAGTCCAAAGACATGCGGTACAGGTTAATTGGGTAGGCTACATTGTCCGTAGTGTATGAGTGTGTGTGTGAATGTGTGTGTGGATGTTTCCCAGAGATGGGTTGCAGCTAGAAGGGCATACGCTGTGTAAAAACTTGTTGGATAAGTTGGCAGTTCATTCCGCTGTGGGGACCCTGGATTAATAAAGGGACTAAGCTGACAAGAAAATGAATGAATTAATGTCGGTTGGGTTTAGGGAGGGGTTGGATAGAAGGATTGGACAGTCAGTTAGTCAGGCAGTCGACAGCAGTCTCTAATAGATTTACGCGAGAACAGCAGGTGCAAATGCGACTTGCAAGAGAAATATACAATGGCCTCAAGAATATACCTGCAAAAAAACTCCTGGGACATATTTTGCGTACTCCAGAAATGTATATAGCTTTATATAGATTTATTCTACTAACAAAGTAGATTGCTTAAATTGACACAACACATTTAAAGTAGAAGTGAAAAAGTCAGTCAAAGTTACATTATTTTGTACATTAGTTTCCACTTAATGAAAATAAATTAAACAAACTCCATTAATGTAACCAACACCTTACAAAAAAATACATTCATACAAGTGTAGGGAAGAGTAAAGAAAGTGAAATAAGAGTTTGAGAGAATGTAATGATAAAATACCTTGGATTTTGTTAGACCAAAGACCAAACCAAGACCAAACTAAGCAAACCAAAAATAATAATTTTAACCTTTTTATGGTCTTTTTAGGGTTGCATTTAAATTACACCTGTTTAGGTAAAAGTGTTACTTGCATTACTTTTGTCATGTGAAGAAACTCCCTCTGTGGAGCATGTGGCTGGCTGATTGTTCTTTGTCCTCACGAGGCTTAAAGAAGGGTTGGAGTCGGTCGTATATAATATTAGACCCACATCTGATGTTTGTATTTGCACCAGCTCCATGCCCACAACTTCATGCATTGGGTTAAATGAGGATTTTCAGTCCATGCTCAGTCTATTACTTCCACTGTATCTGTTGAGCTGAGGGAACTGAACCAACCCTGTAATGCCAGACACAGCAGTATTCCAAGATGGCGGCACCCTAGGTCTAAAGACTATAGGAAAACATTCACGTTTTCTTCAAGGTTATTTATTAAAGTTCATTAAAAGTTATTCATAAAAGGTTTTTCATTAAAGTGGAAAATCAATTTACAAAATAATATAAACTTGACTGAGTGCTTTACTTCCACTTTAAGGTTGTTAAAAGCCCTTTTTATGTATGTATGTATATATATATATATATATATATATATATATATATATATATATATATATATATATATATATATATATATATATATATATATATAGTACAGGCTTCAGAAAAGTGGATAAATCATACAAAATAACATTACTTCATTAATATGAAAATGTATGAATTTTAAAAGCAGGCATGTCCCCAAACCCAACCCCTAACCCTACCTTTCATTAAGGGATTCACAATCTTAGTAAAATGTACGAATGAGATTGTCCAAATAACTACAAATTTGCCACTAATCAAAAGTTACGAATTGCCTGGAAATATTGTAGATTACATCACATCAAACAAATCTACGTGGTCAGAATTTGTATCGGTCAACCTAACCAAGTCTAACCATCTAATAACAAAGCTTTCAGATCAAAAGTAAATCCAGCATAACTATGTCCGAGCCTTTAAGAGATAAGACTGCAGATTTCAAAACTCGTTATTGATTCTATGAGAGACTTAAACAATGGTCGATTTCTAGATTTAAAGTCAACTGGCGGAGCAGCTGTGAAGTGTGAGATGCTACGGTAATTGTAAGCACTGAAACAGCATCTTTAATCTCATCTCAATCTCAATGGAGAGCTGAAATAAATTGTTAGTTACCCATCTCTCTCTCTTTCTGTTTCACGCTCTGCGTCTCGTCTCTTTTTATATCTGTGAGAGGCAATGGCTGCAGAAGTGTAATTATCAGCGCAGAAATCCATTCACTCCTCAGAGGTGGAGCAGGGCAGAGCCAAAGACTGCATTACATAACTTTAATCACACCTGTATCTCATGATTGATTATCCTTAAATACATTTCAGCTCCAGACAATACAACATTAGCATAGCGGTGCCGAGATGCATAGGCCCGCTCCTTAATTTATTCAGATTACTCCACAACATTACCACTACAATAAAACATGTGGACTCCATGTTGATCAATGGCCATGGGCGACCTGATTGTCTGGGTTATGTGTTGTTACCTCTGAGACTGCAATATCCCGTCTACATAGGTGTGTGGCATGACACATCAAAACAAAAATCAATCCTATTCTAATCAAGGTGGCTGTCCATAATGAAAAGTGCTCCTATGTAATTGGTCACATCTTCAGATGGACAGAAATGCAGTTGTTTCTGTTCTTTTTATTGGTTCCCTGAATGTTACTTTATTTGTCCTTTCTGTCTAAAAAGAAGAGTGTTTGTGATGTATTGCAGCTTGGTTGTAGTATATCAAATGCAGCTGGTGATGTCTTTCTTATTAACAATACATATAAGAGTTCTTATATAGTTGCAGCAATATAGTTGAATGGTTCAGTGCTTCTGAAGTATACAGTTGCATCAGATCGAACTGCTTGGAAAAAACAAACTAAAAAAAAGCTGTTTTGCAATAATATTAATGGATTGTGGAGTGACGGTCCGTGTGTTTGAAAGCAATTGGAATTGGTTCTGTGTATAATCAAAATGTTTTGTTGAGGAATAACAAAGTGCAAAAATATAATTAGCATTTTTTCGTTTTTAATTGTGCGTTATTCAATTAAATAAATAAATAAATAAATAAAATAAATAAGTTAAAGGTGCCATAAAGGGAATTGATTTAATATGCTAAATTCAATCATTAATTTTCTTTTTGGCCTAGTCTCTTTATTAATCAGGGGTCACCACATTGGAATGAACTGCCAACTTATCTAGCACTAGGAAACACCCATACACTCTTATTCACATACAAACACTACGGACAATTTTAGCTTAACCAATTTACCTATACCGCATGTCTTTGGACTTGTGGGAAAAACTGGAGCATCTGGAGGTGGCCCTTAATATGCTAAATTGTTCTCTGAAATCTACATAGTCAATATGTTGCTTAGGTCAGTTTAGAATTTATCCCACAACTGTTGTATATGCTCATTTATAACCACATGAATTACCTCTAGATGTGGTTTTTGACCATATTTGGAATGAATATTAATGAGCTCTGCTCTACTGTCATGTTAGTATCTGCTCTGTAGTTTATACAAATTCCTTGTGTCTTCCTAATTCAAAGCGCTTAAAAATCCTACTTAATCATAGGGATGTATACTGAAATGTGATTCAAAGATGATTCCTTGGGTTTACTTTTTTTTTTCTTTTTAGGTGTTTGTAAACAATTTATTTAGGTTGACATTAAACAAACAAATTAAGTTAAACATTACTACATTTAATTAATTGTTTGCAAGAATTTTGCAGACATTTTTTTTTTTTTCAGAGTAGCGATTTACCATGAACCGGTTGAAAATTTATTCAAATGCATACCTGTCAACCCTCCCGTTTTTCCCGCGATTCTCATGTATTTTACAGTTCTATCCTGCTATCATCCCGTAAAAGTATTTCCCTGTTTTTCTCCTGTATTTTCAGTCTTTCTCTGAAGGGTGGCAAATAAATGCTAAAGAGCCAAGCCTCCCTATGCGCAATCCATACTGCCGAACCACCAGGGGCCGCCCCTAGCTATTAAATGTGAGTCTGTTCTTTGCTTCCGCTTTGTTTAGGCATGAAAACACTTTAAAATAAGTCTGAAAATGGTGGGATTCCCGAACTTTTCATTACAGGTGCCGTCTACCCTTCATATGCAATCATCAAAATAGTCCTATAGCGGTGCAGGACTGACAGCTGACAAGCTCCATAGTGATAAATAGACAATGTTTCCCAAACGCATTCTGTACACACGCATTCTGAATCAGAGCTAAAAGTCTGAGTTTTCGGTGCATTTTTAAACAGGCATACATAATTGATAACAATAACATCTAAAGATGTCAGTTTTTTTCAAAAACAATTAATTTCTTCCTCAATAACCATAAAAAGTTAGGTAAGCAATCGAAAGCTTTATTATAATGTTAGATGTGTGCATTCTTGAAGTGACACCTGTTATTCAATGTAATCAAATGAAAAAAAATCTAAATAAATCATTCGTTTGTTGCTCTTAAAATCAGAATGTGAAAGTTAAACAGTGAAGAAATGGCTAATGAGATTTGATAGTTTGATTCTATTTCATTATAATAGCTATTAAGTTTAATAAGCTAAACTGTTTGCCATTTTTTTATTTTTTTTGGTGGCGGCGTGGGGGGGTGTGGTATTGAGGAGTCCCTTATTATGGTGGGCATATCCCTTATTTTCACATCCCAATGTTGGCAGGTATGTTCAAATGTGTGACAATTCAAACTGGTAGAAATGTTGAACAAATCACGATAAATCTTTTAAACAGAGGCAGGGCTCTGTTTACAGGTACAAATTCGCTTTACCTTCACATCAGTGACGAGCAAGAGGTGAGGCGGCAGAGTAAAAGGAAAGCTGTGAAGTGCACCAGACAAAACACAAAAGGCCCTATCATACACCCAGCACAATGCGGCGCAAAGCGCGACGCAATAGTTGTTTGCTAGCTTCAGCTTAGCGCAAAAGTCGTTTTGACATTTTGCGCCATGCAGTTTAAACAGCAAATGCATTAGATCAAAACGCCCATAGGCGTTCTGATCTAAAAAGGTAGGCGTGTTGAGGCGCATTACTGGTGCGTTGTTATTTTACAATGATAGAAACTATAATAGTTTTTTCAATAGACCAGAACAAAGCCGGTCTATAGTCCAGCGCAGAGCGCGTTAGTTGTGCACCTTGCTTACACACTGCTTAATACACACAAGATGTAGAGCAATACGCAAATATCTTTACAAAGGAAAAATAATTAAAATATTAAGGATATATATATATATATATATATAGGATGGCCGAAGCAGTGGCGCAGTAGGTAGTGCTGTCGCCTCACAGCAAGAAGGTCACTGGGTTGCTGGTTCGAGCCACGGCTCAGTTAGCGTTTCTTTGTGGAGTTTGCATGTTCTCCCTGTTTTCGCATGGGTTTCCTCCGGGTGCTCCGGTTTCCCCCACAGTCTAAAGATATGCGGTACAGGTGAATTGGGTAGGCTAAATTGTCCCTAGTGTATAAATGTGTGTGTGAATGCGTGTGTGTGGATATTTCCCAAAGATGGGTTGCGGCTGTAAGGGCATCCATTGCGTAAAAACTGAATGAATGAATGACTATATATATATATATATATATATATATATATATATATATATATATATATATATATATATATATATTAGTGCTGTCAAAATTAACGCGTTAACACATGCAATTAATTTGAAATAATTAACGCGTAAAAAAAAAATTTACGCAATTAACACAGTCTTTTTTTTTCTCCATTTTGTGGCCAGGGGCAGACGCCGCGCAGTTTCCCGCTGTTTTGACATACTTTTTTGGGCCGGGCTGTTCATCTTATTATGATCTGATTGGCCCATAAAACACTTAGCAGACTGTCATGTTTTTCTGCCTCAGTGATTGATGGCGCTGTGTGAGCTCTCACGCTCTGAAAGTAAGATTTTTCTTTTCCGGACAGAGCGGCTGTGCGACATAGTCTGCAGCCCATTGGTTCTTTTCTTTATTGACATTGGGCTGACCCAATCACAAACTTCCATGTTGGGCTCTTTGTAACCCAGTTGTGTATTGGTCAATATAGCCGAGAGTACGCCTGTTTCTTACGCGCCGGTCCGCGCCGCGGGAGAACAGGCTTTTGCGTCTGCACTCTGCAGCGGGGCACAGATCAATAATATCTTCCTGTCTATTCTATCTAGTTACCTATCTGTCCATATAAATATACTTTTTTAACTTTTAATCTGAACCACGGCCTGCGGCAACTTCCGCCAGCTGTTTCCTTAACCTGCAAGTCTTTATTTTACAAATTATAAAGAATGTCTGCTTCTCAAGCTCTATGAGGGGCGTCAGTCATGCATTTTAAGATGCACTCGGTCAGAAGACAAGCGCATGAGATATCATGACATTGTGTGTTTGATCGTCAGCATGATGTAGGCTTATAGTGACAATACTATTTATACAATATGGTTATAATGATATTTATACATGACCAAACTAGTGTGCAACTTAAGCAACTTTTTTTTACATTTAGTTTTGTCGTTCTGCCCAAGAAATATTTGTTGCATTTTTCAATTGTTTAAATTCATTTGATTGACGATGTAAAATCTTTTAGCTACATTTGATGTTTTATTGTTGAGTTAAACATGTTTTTAAGGGTCTCTGACACATTGCCTTAATAATTATATTTATTTTATTAATCAACATTAACTGTGTGCGTCAGCAGGCAGTTTTTGTTATGCTCATTATTTTCTTGGCTCCCTCAAAACACACAGGCACCCACAATTTCATTTTTGGATTATAATTTTATTTTAATAATACATAAAAAAAAAATAGTTTTTTTAATTTGTCAATTCTCGTTATTTCCTATATATGGCTTTTGTGCTTTTATAGAATGGGAGTTGGTAAACCTATTCAAGGGCATGCACATATTTTCAATACTTTATTATTACTATTATAATTTTCCACATCTGCATTGCCTGTATTTTGGCATTTTTTTTGCAGTCCACATAGAATCCAACATGGAAATCAATGTTTTCTGTATTGGCATTGATTGCTTTGAAATTCAAATGGCATTAACATGCCATTTAATTCCTGTAATAAATATGGCTGTCGAGCCAGGATCTTGTGGTTTATTGTGGGTATGTTGTTTACATAAAGAGAATCTGTGTTACAAGTTAAACAAAAATTCTAAAAATGAATTATATTTTTAGTTTAAACAGTATTTGTCTTGCGTTTACATCAATTTTACACTCGAATAGCCAAAATTACAAGTTTCAGTTTTTTAAATGCGATTAATCGCGATAATTAAAAAAAAAGTATTATATTATAGAATATAATAGGGATATATAGGATATAAATATAAAGGATTAAAATATTACAAAACATATAATTTTTCTAGCCTACATAAATACAAAAACCACACTTTCATGCCTTTTTCATCTCGGGGGGCTTTTTCAGTTTATCCGTGACAATTTGCTTTTTGTATAATGTTATTATTTTTTTAGCAGTGTTATTTATTATATGCATATTTATATTTGTTTTATTAAAACAAGCTTAGATTTGTCCACCTGTCAGGTTTTAGACCATATGGGGCATAGCATGTGTATTTGATATAACTCCGTTTTTTGAACACTAATTTATGCGCTTGCTGGAAATTAGAACTGTATTTAGGAATAGTTTTTAAAAAAATCTTTGCGTTTAACAAACTAAATTTATTATTCATAGGCTAATTGATGTCTGTGCATACAAGGTTTCCCTACCCACGAGAGCGAAAGTAAAGAGTGGATAATGAGAGGCCTTATCTCTCATTCTTGTGCTGCAGATGCTCTGTTTAACTGTTTTCTTGCTATTGAAACGCTCAGTTTTTTCACTTACAAAGTCGTCATGTAAATAAAAAAATGCGATATGGCGTGACGCAACTGGCTCTTAATGGGAATGGGAGATGAGACTCTGATTGGTTTATTCTCAAAACACACCTATAACTAATAAAGAAAATAAGCTCAACCCTTTTAGACCATGCGCCACGGCGCAAAGCGAATTTTTCCATCCTTAAATTAGCAAAAGGGGATTCTTACACGCCCTAATTGCTTGTGTGCCCTGCGCTTTGCAGTTTGCGCATGGAACGTCAAAATAGAGCCCAAACTGTGTGCATACACTAATACTGCATAAAGACATTTACTTACACTAACAGAACAATGATTTTGATGCACATAAACCGGCATCAGCACAGTGAAAAACTAGTCACAGAAGTTTATACTCAAAAAAAAAATCTTAATAAGCCAAGCTCTGCGAACTGGAGGATTTGCAGCTCCACAAAGCAGAGCTCCACTCTAACGAGTGCTACGGAGATCACACGGTGCATCAGTGTTTTTATAGCAAAAGTGTGAAGATGTTTTTCAGACTATAAGAGAAAGTTGTTCTGTTACAGAAGCATGTATTAGATTATTTTTACCCACTCATTTTAAATCGGTTTATGCATATTTGAATTATTTGTTTAGTATTATTGAATCTTTACAAATGTTTAAGATTATCTCTTAAGGCACAATTTCTCCCAATTCCCAATTCTCTTTAGGTTGACACTATAGGGTTAACGGGAAGGGCTAGACAGCTTCAAACAGAGATTTTTCTGGACCACACTTGAAACCAGAGGGTAAGAAATTTTCCCAGAATGCACCATCTAAAACTGTAGCATGACATGAATTATTATTATTATTATTTTTTGTCATTATTACAATTTTTTTACAATAAACAAACACATTTTTTAATACATTCATAACTGAAGTTATGGTAAAAAATAAAAATACAAATATCTATAACGTAATCCATAATAATAACTCCTGTATAGTAGTCCCACAACATTCTGTCACTCAATGACACCAATAACCTGTCAGAAAAGTCTAATGTCTGGGAATGACTTTTTTACAGTGTCTGGTATGATGTTAATGTTGTATTTGTGTGTTTAGATGAATATGGCCAAGGTATTAATGCACAATACAGTTATGATCATATTGCCACATTAGATTGTTATGATAACATGATAGCATTGCTTCCAGTGATTTCGTAATGGTAAATACCTAAAAATAATGCAACTGGAATAACTGTAGCAGTCACGATCATTGATCTCATATGAAGTAAGGGATCGTGATGACATATGATGACGTGTTCGGGTGTTGTAGTGGTGTCCCATTTTCTAGGAGTAAATGTTAAAGCACTTCCCCTTTACAGTTTGTTTTAAGGGCCAAGGGGAAGAGGTAGGGGTTTAAAAATAGAATTGGGATTAGGCCTAAGTGTATCACACTGATAAATATACTAATTATTTATAGAAGTAAAATTAATTATTCCCCTTCATTATCATTCATAACTCCTATCTCTATCCTACTACAGTACATAATTAGTATTTTTTTTTTTTTTTACATTTTAATTAATATATTTTTTTTTAAGTCCCCTGGAGCTAAGGGCCTGTTGACCACCTCTGTACACACAGCTCTCTGGTTTAAGAAAGGTTTTCTTCAGTCATATGTAATAAAAAAAATATAAAAAATGTAAAATGTAAAAAATTAGCCCCTGTAAAAATGTAAAAAAAAAAAAAAAAAAAAAAATATATATATATATATATATATATATATATATATATATATATATATATATATATATATATATATATATATATATATATTTTTTTTTTTTTTTTTTTTTTTTTTTTTTTTGCAGGGAACAATGTAAATGTGCAAAGACAGCTTATGTCAGAAAATTGTTTTAAAAATAACTATTTATTTATGCCAGAATATATATATATATTTATTTATTTATTTATTTATTTATTTATTTATTTATTTATTTATTTATTTATTTATTTATTTATTTATTTATTTATTAGCAAATATGTGCAGCATTCATGAAGAAAAATGAAAGGGCTCTTTACATTAAATTTGTTTCAAATAATCCTTACTTGTCATTAATTGAAACGCTTCTCTTTCAAGTTCCCATAGTGACACGTCAAGATTGTCACGTGACATATTGCAGTCCTAGTGATTCATGCATATGTTTTTTTTTTTGTTTGTTTGTTTGTTTTTGCCCTTTTATACAAATATTGACAAATGTCAGAATTATGTTGCCAAGGCCGATCACACTGGTGTGACTGCATGTGTGTAAAAGGGTTGATGGGGTTTTTAGAAATTCCATTTTTTGTTTATGAAGACTCTACATCACAGGTGTCAAACTCAGTTCCAAAAGGGCCTCAGCTCTGCACAGTTTAGTTCCAACCCTAATTAAACACACCTGACTAAACTAATTGAGTCCTACAGGCTTGTTTGAAACCTACAGGTAAGTGTGTTGGAGCAGGGTTGGAACTAACTGTGCAGGGCTTTGGCCCTTCAGGAATTGAGTTTGACACCCCTGCTCTACATAGACGTAATCCATTTCAGTAAAATATTATATACATTTTTTTTTCAACACATTTCTACACATAATAGTTTTAGTAACTAATTTCTAATAACTGATTTACTTTATGTTTGCCATGATGACAGTAAATAATATTTTACTAAATATTGTTCAAGACACTTCTATACAGCTTAAAGTTACATTTAAAGGATTAACTAGGTTAATGAGGTTACCTAGACAGGTTAGGGTAATTAGGCAAGTTATTGTATAACGATTGTTTCTTCTGTAGACTATCGAAAAAACAAATAGCTTTAAGGGGCTAATAATTTTATCCTTACATTTGTTTTTAAAAATTCTAAACTGCTTTTATTTTAGCCGAAATAAAACTAATCAGACTTTCTCCAGAAGAAAAAAAATATTCAGACATACTGTGAAAATATATATAATATATTATTTATACAATGGTTCTGTCTGGTTCTTGAATCTGATTAGCTGATAGACATGCTATATTTTGCCAGTAGCATCACACAAAGGCCTCTTCACCCTTTACCTTTGTGTATTACTATCCCCACATACAGCCAGCAACAAGCAGGGAGACACTACAGTTTGACAAATCTTACTTATATTAGACAGCAAAATAAACTTTTGAGGCTTTTTTTAGTGGAGAATGTTGTTGTTTAAATTGCAGTTTATTTGTAAGAATAGATAGATATAGAATCGATATAACAATCTGACTTCTAACTATAGCTGGTCAAATCATTATTAAACTGATAAGCATATCTGTCAACTATCCCGTATTTCAGATTCCCGAAACCATTTCCTTTTTTATTTCTTCCAGAAAATTCCCATCATTTCACCCAACCCCCTTTTTGGGATAGTTTGTAAACACCCCAGGGTTGCCAACTTTGAATCAGAACCCGATCGCATCGGCTGCCAAAAACCTGCTGTATCCTATCCCGGTTCTCAACAGTGTTATTCGCTTTTCAGTGACCTCATCCCCGAACATCCCCTCCCCCTGGTCTCCTGGATTTTCAGAGACATGTCGGCAGATACGCTGGAAAGTGAAATTCTAAGTCCATCTCTCTCTTTTATATGTTGTAGTGCTGTATTCATACCGATTTGCTCGGATATCAAGAATGTGTGTTGTGTTGACAGAAAGAATGAAGCAAAGTCTGCACGTGTTTAATGTTTCTCCTTATTGCAAACACAACAGCAGTCTGGTAGTGATTGCATTGTTTTTTTTCGGGGTTAATTATTGTGATATCCCGATTGCAACAGAAAACTACTTTAGACTGCAACACTGTAAGAAGATATCTATGTAGATGTAATGTAAAATACAATGTGTATTTATTTAGCACATTTTTTGTGTATGGCCATACACCCAAAGCGCTTTACAGTCATGAGTGGGATGTCTCAACACCAACACCAGTGTGCTGCATCCGTTTAGATAATGCGACAGCAGCCACAAGATGGGGGTGATTGGGAGGCCATGATCATAAGGGCCAATTGAGGTAAATATCTGGTAAATAATTTAATAAAATCATTACACACAATTGATTGAGTGTGGTCAAAGTTCCATAAGGGACCATCTGTTTTGATTCTGGTCCATCATTGCGTCATACTGTTAGATGGTTTAAAAAGTGCTAAATCCAAAAGAGCCTTCAAGTTCAGCTAATTGCATTCATCTTAATTTAAATAATTCAGTAGTTTGGTTGCATATTACAAATTTTTCCATGACTTTGGTTTGTTTAAACATTTTAACCAATATTGCTTTCATATTTCAGTCAAAACATGACAGATTTTGTTGGAAAGTGGGTCGAAATGGATCATTTCTGTTTTTACCAAGCATTGCAATCTTCTGTTTACAGTAGCAAGTTGGCATGGCAATGGTTTAATTTGACTGCAACATGGCAAAACAGGCACTATTAAAAATAAATAAATAAATAAAAAAAAAAAACATTCTCTCCCACATTGTTTCTTGAAAATGTTTATTGTGATAATGGCCAATTACAAGGCATTTTACATTTTAATTAAACCAAACCTGCTATGTGTGAACACACCCTTTGCATGATAAATACAGTATCTTAAAAATGTAAATAAACGTTTCCCACTTTTTAAATGTACTTTTTGTGACACGGAAAGTGTTAAAAGTGTTAAATGTTCCTCATATAGCCACTAATGAAGGAAGAGCCCTTATTCTCAATAGTGTTTTCTAAAAATAGAGCCTCTGCTACTAACATCCAACATGGTGAGATCACAAGCTGACAGCACTAAACACAGGTGTTAACAGGGTCTGTAACATTTCGTGATCTGATCACTGAACCATTTAGATGTGTTCATTAAGCGGACACCTTTATCTAAAGCCAAGGCAGAACCAATTAATGTAAGGGAGAAAACAAAGCTTGTGCGGCTTCAAATGTCTCTAGTCATCTCGCTGAAAAGAAAGGAAAAATCAATTCCATATAATCTGCCTGACTTAAAGACATATTTTAGCCAAAAATGAAATTGAAGCTAATAATTGGAAAAAATAAAACAAAATATGGGATTCAATAGTTTTCAACATTCTTCAGAATATCTTTTTTTGTGCTCAATAGAAGAAAGAATCTCTAAGATAAGAATATCTTGCTAAATATGCAAGTTTTGTCATTATAAATATAATTTGGCAATTGGGTATTACATGGTGCTTTCACACCTTGATGTTTGTTTTGGAGCGTGATGCATTTCCCCCGCTAGTGCGGTTCATTTAGCAAATGTAAATCCAGCAATGACGCACCGATCTGCGCCAAAACAATTGGTCCGAGATTGCCTGAATGAGGTGGAACCCTGAAAACGAACCCTGGATTGATTATAGTGAGAAAGCAGTACGATCCAACAAACTAACGAACCAGGATACATCACAAATATGTAATAGCCATATATACAATCATGAAAAGAAAATTATGTTAATAAATGATGTATTGGTATTTTAAAATAACTAATTAAATGATAACAATGACGGACAATAGATTGAAAAATTGATTTGTATAAACATTAACAACTAATGAGGCTATGTATTAGAAAGTCTTACTTCTCTGATTTTGTAACAAGGTCTGTGGGTGTCACCATTTGAAATTAAAGCGCACCTTTTCACTAAAATTCTCTCATTTGTCATAATCATGAATTAAAATAATAACATTTGACAGCTGAGCGAAATCCGTGAGTCTCTGGAAAGTAAATCCTAAAACTCTGACCAATGTGAGGAGAGTTTACTCGCTCATGACTTGTTCTAACTATTTTGGTCCATTTAGAAACTTTGCCATGTGGAAGTGAATCCCACCCAGAGCAAAAATTAGCATCGTAACAATTTTAATCCCTTGTTTCAAAACAAAACAAACTGTCTACAGGTATAAAAAGGTTGATACAGTGATTCAACTATTTGAAATTTTGGTATCTGTTTTAAAAGTTCTAAAAAGTCTTCTCTTGTTTTTATTGATTATGTGACTGCTGACAAAAGCAGCAGGGTGAATTCTGACGTGTTTTAGGCAATGTTTTCTGCTAATATTAAGCCAAATACTTTAGAACTCATTGGAAGGTGCTTCACAGTGCAGATGAAGAGTGGCATAAAACATACTGCAAAAGTTTTTGAAGGAAAAGAAGTGGAATGTTATGCAATGGCCAAGTCAATCATCTAACCTGCAGTGGTGGTAAAAGTAATTTTTTTTTTACTCAATTACAAGTACTGTTACATTGCTGAAATTGTACTCAATTACAAGTAAAAGTACTGGTGTTAAAAAGTACTCAAGTAAAAGTACAAATTACTCTTCATAAAAACTACTCAAATTACAAATTACAAATTACTTTTTTAGCTGGCGGTATTGGTGCAATTATCCATAAATGCGGAGTCAGACAAGATCCAGGCAGTAAAACACATTTTACATAACACATTTAAAGATACTATAAACACTTTTAAAACAGTGTATACAGCATTAATTATAGATCATAAATATAGAGCACCAATAGAGGAAACCCACGCCAACATGGGAAGAACATGCAAACTCCACATAGAAACACCAACTGACTCAGCCAGGGTTTGAACCAACAAACTTCTTGCTTTGAGGCGATAGCGATACCCACTGCGCACCATGATTATTTGACAAAAACAATGTTTTTCTATTTTGAGTATAAAGACAACAGAAATATGCACAAAATAAAAATAGACTTTTTATAATTTCAAATTATGCCTCTCTTATCTGTACCATCAATAGATGATTTAATAAAAATTAAAAAAAACACTTGAAAATTATGGAGAAACTTTGTTAATTACCTAATTCGCGAACTGAACCGTCAGAAACCACAGAACCACAGAACAACACTGCCTAGTGCCTAAACAATAAATTAAATATCACACAAATGAAATTATGTCTTCTTACCATTATGGGTTTTTTTAGATTATAGACTGAAGTCTTGTAACAGGATTTCTGCAGATATCATAATCTTAAATTTAAGACTCTTTAAGACCATAAAGTATTCAATTTAAGAACTATATCACAATATCAAAAGCACGCAAGAGAAAATGCAAAAACTCAAAATTTGTGGTAAAATAAAATTATTTAAATTGAACAGTACCGAAGACAGGTTAGATGCACTATTTCTTCCATCATACAGGAAGAAAAAAACAAAGAATCAAACATTTTGAGGCTGATTTAAACCTTCGCCTGATTCCACATTGCACACCTCAGCTGCGCGCACCTCAAGAAATGGACGAGGCTTTAATACTTGACGCGTTTGTCGTTATGATATTCTTTAAAACATCAGGGGCCAGTCAAAAGGATCCCACCGTAAAGTCAGACCGAAACTACGTCATATCATGAATATTGTTAAAGATTTTAAAAAGAATAATTTTTTATTATTTTTATAATTTATTATGATTACAAAGTTGGATGACGGGGTGGCGCAGTGGGTAGCGCTCTCGACTCAAGGCAAAAAGGTCGCTGGTCAAGCCTCGGCTGGGTCAGTTGGCATTTCTGTGTGGAGTTTGCATGTTCTCCCCGTGTTTGCGTGGGTTTGCTCAAGATGCTCTGGTTTTCCCCACTCTAAACACATGCATTTTAAGTGAATTAGGTAAGCTAAATTGTGTGCTGTTGTAAATGAGAATGGGTTGCAGCTGGAAGGGCATCCGCTGTGTAAAACATGCTGGATAGATTGGCGGTTCATTCTGCTGTGGCGACCCCTGATTAATAAAGGAACTAAGCCAAAAAGAATATTAATGAATAGTTATAAAGTTTTATAACTATTCAAGATTTTTTAAATCAAACTTTGATGCATCACTCACTTTTGTTCATATCTCGGACAGTTCTACCTATTAAAGTTAAATATCAATGACAACAGAACATGGGTTACACTATAATTATAGTTTTTTATTCTGTCAAGAATAATAGAAAAAAATTATTAAAACGTTTAATTATTTTGCCCCCTCAACGTTTGACACATTGTCTGGCTAGTTTCTGTCCTCTACTTATGAGCTGAAAAAGCAATAATGGTCCAACAATCCTGTCCATCATCACCGATAAAGCCTAGAAATTGGGCATCAGTATACTGTAAGCCGATAGGTTCATATATTCTTTTCCAGTTATCAAAGACATCATTTCTTACTTAATTTTTGTTACATTGTTTTAACTTCAAAAAATATATATCAGTGTAAAACCTATAAATGGTGGAAAAACATTTTCTGTAATATTAAAACCACCTGGGTCTCCACTTTTGCCATGGCTTCTTTTTTGTTGTAACAAACTTATCCCCCAGGTTTTTCCAAACTTTTTATCAAAACATGTCTTTTGGCTTTTGCAATTTCTAGCCAAGAATTATTGGTCATCTAGGTATTTCTATGGTGATCACGCATGGTCGGATTGTTAAGATGTCTGTACAGTCGTACTGTTACAGACAAAATCTCTTCATTGTTTCATATTCAACTCAAATCAAACGCGGCACCGCGCGAACTGTTCACCCGAAATCATGTCGCGCGCATCCAAAGTGAACCTCCGCAAACACGAGATGACCTCACATTCGCAGCGCGCGCTGAGCTATTACATGCTGGTCTTATTTATAGTTGTAATACAGCAAATTACAATATGACTAGTGAAATAAAGAACTACACCGCTACGAAACCAAGCAACAACAAAAAATAATTTAAATGAGCATTAGGAGTAGCGTTACATGGACATCGGAAAAATAAGACCTGTGCAAACATATTTAAGACATAGAACAGCAAATTTGAAACTTTTTAAGGCCTAAAATTGGCACAGCAGAGGGCAGGTTTCATCCACTTATTTTATGCGCTTTTTGGATATGCACATACAAACGGTGTTTAAATGTGTGTGAATGGACAAACCAGCAGGCTAAGGACATTGTAAAACATGTTGTTTTGGTCATTCAAAACCGTCTCAACCGTTTCAGTATTATGTTATTAATGACCTCCAGAATTGTCAAGAGTGTCTGCACTCCGTGTCTCGTGCCTTCAAACGCCAGCGCGCATTCACTGCGGGTCAGGATTGCCTTCTGAGGCGCAAGTCATTTATTAAATTAAGATATATTCCCGCAGCTGCTCCTACCGATGCAAAGTTTTTACTTTTGATATTTGTCGCCAGTTAATCAGAAGGTGGCGATTTTGTTCTCTTTGACTTGTTGGACGGAAACGCTGCTTTATTTACTTAGTCTTTTATGCGATATTCTAGTTTTGGGCATACATTTAATTAGCATTTTTAGATGATAACAGCTATCCACACTGCATCAGCACAGCTGTCCCCTTTCTTCCCCATGTACCTCTAGGTGAACAGCTCCTCCAGGTGTGGCCATGGGCATTCATCCTCTGGTATTTCTTCCTCATTTCTTCTGTCTTAAATCTCCATATGACAATCGATAACTTTATGACTGTTTGATGACGGTCAGCTCACGTAAATCTGCAGTAGCCTGAACTTTTTCGGTTCAAATAATGTACCAGGCTTTTCATTGGTCCGTTAAGAAGAGCTTTTTTTTTATTGGCTACCGAAATGCTAGTAAGTGCGTGGTTGAAATATTAAATTATTTACAGTACTCTGTAACGAATTGTGATTTTGAAAGTAACGAAGTACATTACTTAGCTTAATTTGTACTCAAGTACAAGTAAAATTACAGGCTTAAAATTTTACTCATGAAAGTACAATTACCCCAAAAATGTACTTAATTACAGTAACGTGAGTAGTTGTAATTCGTTACTCCCACCACTGCTAACCTGAATCCGATTGAACATGCAGTTTACTTGCTGAAGAAAAAACTGGAGGGAAAATACCCCAAGAACAAGCTGAAATTAAAGACTGTTACAGTAGAAGCCTGGCAGAGCACCATTAGGGATGAAACCCATCATCTGGTGATGTCTATGTGTTCCAGACTTCAGGCAGTAATTGACTGCAAAGGATTTGCAACCAAGTATTAAAAAGTGAAAGTTTAATTTATGATTATTATTCTGTCCAATTACTTTTTGATCCTTAATAAGTGGGAGGCACAAATGCAAACTGTTGTAATTCCTACATCATTCACCTGATTTGGATGTAAATAACCTCACATTAGGCGAGGCACTGGCGCAGTTGGTAGTGCTGTCGCCTCACAGCAAGAAGGTTGCTGGCTCGCTGGTTCGAACCTTGGCTCAGTTGGCATTTCTGTGTAGAGTTTGCATGTTCTCCCTGTCTTCGCGTGGGTTTCCTCCAGGTGCTCCGGTTTCCCCCACAGTCTGAAGATATGTGGTACAGGTGAATTGGGTAGGCTAAATTGTCCGTAGTGTGTGTGAATGTGTGTGTGTGGATGTTTCCCAGAGATGGGTTGCGGCTGGAAGGGCATCCGCTGCGTGAAAACTTGCTGGATAAGTTGGCTGTTCATTCTGCTGTGGCGACCCCGGAATAATGAAGGTACTAAGCCGACAAGAAAATGAACAAAAACCTCACATTAAAGCTGACAGTCCGCAGGTAAAGCAAATCTTGTTTGTTTAATTAAAAATGCATAGTGTTGTTGTTTAGAGCCAAAAATGTTAGAATTGTGTCAATGTTCAAATATTTATGGAACTGTACACACCTGACAACACACCTGTGTTACCTAGTTACTCCATTTTTTCAGACCCATCTCCCTCACCCCCCTTTTTTTTTCAGAAAACTGCCATAATTGCAATCCCTGGTCCTAAGCTTTTTGGTACAGTCTGTAACACCCTTGGATTGCCAACTTTGATATAGTACTTATCTGATGACAATGGCCACCCGAATGTTGGTCCATAGTACAGTTTCTAAAACTACCACAGTACAATTACTAACCCGGTTTTCAATTGTGTTATTTCGACAAACACACACTGGTATCCTGGAATTTTAGAGACAAGTAGTGTAAGGTATGCTGTATGTTACTCTATTTTAAAGTTCAATTTCTGAAAATACATAAACAGCAAGATATATGGTGCTGTAAATATAAATAGAGTATTTTTGCTGTAATTGGTTTACAGTACATTATTGGCGTACTGCTGCCAGTTAGTTATTGTAGATTCTACAGGAAATTCTTAACAGTGAACTATTCAAACATTGAATTTTGATACGTTCACAGTAGTTAATAAAAAAACAAAAAAAACAAAGAAGCATGATCTATGGCTGGGGCGCCCAAACTTTTTCTTAGAAAAGGCCAAAAACCAAACTTGATTGAGGGCTGTGGAGCGAAATTAAATATATCAAACCATATTACATAAATTTTGCTCATTGTTTTACTCATTATTTAAAAATAACTAGACAATGTTGCTTTAAAATATATTAAATTATGATGCGGTGTACCTTTTACCATTTTATAATCAACTTATTCATTCATTAACTTTCTTTTTGGCGTAGTCCCTTTATTAATATGGGGTCGCCACAGCAGAATGAACTGCCAACTTCTCCAGCACGTTTTTACGCAGTGGAGCCGCAAGCCATCTCTGAGAAACATCCACACACACTCACTCACACTCATACACTACACGGACAATTTAGTCTACCCAATTCACCTGTACCGCATGTCTTTTGGACTGTGTGGGAAAACCGTGAATTCATGCGAACGCAGGGAGAACATGCAAACTCCACACAGAAACGCCAACTGACTCAGTAGAGGCTCGAACCAGCGACCTTCTTGCTGTGAGACAAAATGAAGATCAATTCTGAGTCGAGATGCATCTGCCTTTGCCTTGATTTGCTCACCGATGTCTTGTGCATTGTGAACTGTCGAGTGATAGTAGTTACATGATAAAAGTCTGATTCAAATTAAACATTTTATTTTGACTGGCTTTTTGTAGCTCCTCAATTAAACAAAGAAACAAAACGGTATACATTAAATTTAAAATGACGGTGTCTGTCAAAGGCATTCACCCCAACAAACCTCCCATCATTCTCCCTCTTATTTTAGATGTGATGGCGGGACAAACCAAAGGTTACCATGGGCCAACTTTGGCCTGCGGGCCCTACTTTGGTCATCTCTGGTCTATGGTCAATATTCTAGTAATTTTTTAACAAATTGAAAATTGATAATTTTGACACATTGGCTACAATTTATTTTTGGCTATTCCCACAAATAAGCCGATACAACAAAATACTAATATTGTACATGTATACACAAAATGTGTGTGTTTGCTTGTAAAACAATATGATATGAATGAATAATTATTATTATGATAATATATATATATATATATATATATATATATATATATATATATATATATATATATATATATATATATATATATATATTATTTCTTGTAAAGGTTTTCTCTAAAGAAGAGCTTATGAGCTTGACTGAAATGATAATAAAGCAACATTTGGCAAGACAGCAACTATATGTTGACATGTTGTGTTTGTTGTGTTTTTTTTCTTCAACATTTTAATCATGAATTCTGAAATCCGCCCCATAGGCCTAATGCAGTGAGAGCTGGATAAACGATAGTCACTATGAGTGTAGTTCCCTACAGCGTGGATACGGTAATGAGACATATTCTTAATTTATTCCCACGTGAAAGTGAGGTGCAGCCATTTGTACAGGTGAGCCCAGCATAAATGGGAGGCATCTGTGCAGGGACCTGTCAGCTGGCCTCCATCATCTCCCGCATGCCCTCATATCTCACAGATGTGTCATGTCATTCTCTAATGGATGCCCGAGGGCCCACAATAGCACACTACAGGCTTTTACAGCTCGCACTATATGCTACCGGAGGAGTCAAGGTCACGTTGGCTTTATAGTGATTCACCTGTCATGTTCTTGTGTGCTGATTTGTGAACTGTGAGGAAAAAACGTGTTTGTTTATGCCATGTCTCAGACTGAGGTGTGTGGGAATGGTCACCTAGTCATTTCCAGCTAGACTGCCTAATGCTTTTAAAGATTAAAAGGCTTTTAAATGGAGCGTTGTTGCATTTTCAGAAGCTAAACAATTATATCAATGAGCAAAACTTTATCAGCAAACTACTCTAATTATACTATGCAACAAATGACTTTTTAGCTGGAGTCTTGATCATTGGGGTCAGAGTGGGATTGGTTTGGCAATTTTCAATAAGACCTAGAAGGTCTAAGTTCATATTTTTGATGCAGTCTTATAAGGGGCAAATTACATAAAATTACAAATATGCAAAGCGTAGTTGACAAGTGCAATGTGCTTTTTATGTCACTGCAATCGCTAACACAGCTGCATATTGGGTCTAAGAGTTTTTTTAGCACTGTAGTGCCACCTATATGCGGATTAGTTTAGGTTTTTATTTATTTATTTTTTTTTTGAGTAGCGGTGAGCCCTTTTGATAATCTGTCCAAGCTTGAAGTCTCTAGGCATTATGCATTGTGTTTGGTGATACAAACTATATTATATTAAATAACAATACCAAACATAGTTGCATGTGCAAGCAGCACTTATCAAGGTTTAAGCATTTTAGTAGCATAAGGCAAGTTATCAATTAGAAAGTTAGTAAGTAATTTAATCAACAATGAAGTATATGATTAGAGTGTTAAGGCTGATTTTTACTTCTGCGACCCCATCGCTGACACATACTTCTCAAAAAATGCAACTACATGTCACAATACTGTGTAGCACAAGCTCAATGATTGGTTAGTTTGGGTAGCTGTGACAAGTGTGGGCGGTGCTGAGAGCTGTAAGCCCCATGAAGCATTGTTTACAAGTGTCAAGTCCCATACAGGAGCTCCAGATGGAAACTTTTGTTTTGTGTTCACCTTAGGATTAAAGTTGTTACATGTCCGCTGGTTCCCGCCTCTGTGTGATGGAGTTTGAGTTACTTGTACTAGGGGGGGACACTGGGGTAGTGTCCAGAAAAAAATAAAAACACCCGCAAAGAAACTACACACAAAGGAACATTTAAACCTACTGCCAGCTTATGTTTTGGAAGTGTTATTGTAGAGCAACACAAAGGGCACTCAGAAGCACAAATGCACAGCTACAAGGAAGGCAGTCGCCGTGGGTCACACCCATCACTCGACGCAAAATTATAAACCAGCCTTTCAGGTGTTAACCTTTTAGTATGACATTTTAAGTCATTGAGCATTGAAAAAAAATCCATTTTTGAGACATTTTCTATTGTTATAGCATCACCTATGGTCCTAAATCTGTGTATTTTTGTCTGCTTTTTGCTGCTGTTGATATTCATTCATTCATTTTCCTTTGGCTTAGTCCCTTATTTATCAGGGGTCACCCCAGTTGAATAAAATGCCAACCATTCCAGCATATGTTTTACGTAAGTGACTCCATTCCAGCCACAACCCATTACTGGGAAACACCCATACACACACACACACACACACACGCATAAACTACAGCCAATTTAATTAATCTAATTCACCTATAGCGCATGTCTTTGTACTGTGGAGGAAACCCACGTCAACTTGAAGAGAACATGCAAACTCCACACAGAAATGCCAACTGGCCCAGCTTGGAAATGAACCAGCAACCTTTTTGCTGTGGGGTGACAGTGCTAACCACTAAGCCACTGTGTCGTTACTGTTGATATAGTTAAAGTTATATATTCACGATTTGTGAAGTTATACAGTTCCAGATAATTCAAAATAGTGACCACTGGTTTCTACTTCATCTTTAAAAATCCTTTTAGTTGTGTTGACAACACAAACACTGCTATCACCTCAACAGAAGCTCCACTTCTGCTTTCATTTGATTGGACAGTTTAAAAAGACGCAGCAGATGTCATGCTATTTTTCCATTCAGAGTTGACATGTTTTAATTATATGCACACAGAGCGCAATGGCAGAAATGTGAGACACAGCATGTGCACAGCAAGTGCGCAGGGTGCATAAGCAGAACACAAAACACTCATCCTTATTACTTCTCGTTGCAAAAAAAGCATTATGATCAAGGCTCAAAGACTCAGTAGAATGAAAATATCCTATGATTTATGACTTAAATTAAAGCTAAATTGTGCAGTGCTTTATATGTTAACCTGATAATTTAAAAATCAAATCAGTTATTAACCTGTAGATGGTTTAAAGATTGCAAAACATGCAACCTAGGATCATTGAATATGCATTACTCTGTGTTTCTTCAAAACCGGAACTTTTGCTCTGAGCATGTTTTGCTGCACGTTTTAGATGACACATCCACAAGAAGATGTTGTTTATTGTACAATAACCCGACCCCAAACATAACCAACAGTCTTATGCAAATATGGTATTTGCTGAAGCAAACCACAACATGTTTCATGTTTCTACACTGCTTTGAGCTCTATTGGCAAACCATGTTTTATCAGGCCTGTGCCCAAGCTCTCTGCATCTCTAGTGTAACACCATACTATGCAAACTACCAAGCAAATGACACACCATACATGTAGAGATCAATATGTGAACTACATGGAAATTTAATACATGTATGCAAATTACACATATGACACAAATGTTCACATTTGATATTTACATACAGTTAAGGCTGAAATTAATTACACCCTGGCAAATTTTCACATAAAGTTTTAATTCAAATAAAAATTTAAGATTTTTTCCTACTATGATGCCTCTTCTACGTAGTCTTCTAGGTTTTTGGAAGAAGCCTGTGTCATTCCCAGTCTAAAAAAATAAATATATTTTTTTCTGGTTGAATAAAAGTAACTTTAAGTTAGAATTTGTCAAGGGTGTGAATCATTTCAGGCTTGGCTGAAAAATACATGTGAAATACTGCAAAAATAACTTATGTTTGCTCACATAACTTAAGTATATTAGATATATGGCCATTTGAACACAAAAAATGACATATTTGTAATTTCACTGGTCATAATTGTAATTCTGATGGCCATTTTTTGCCTTATTTTACATATAAATATATAATGTACATGTGAACATGAACTTGCGTGTCATGTTTGAAATTTGCATATATTGCCACATACTATACTTCCATGTTAGGAGTGAACAACATATTTGTTTACCCATTGTAACTGATTTGAGGTCTTAAGGTACACTATAGTACTGTGAAAAATATAGAACTGTACAAAAATAATCATTTATCATTCAATAATCTGCTGTAATCATAATCATATAATGTCCAAATATGTGTTAATTTCACTTAAAAACTGCAGTGAAACATATCTACAGTACAAGCATGTTTTTTGCTGACTTGAAGTAACGTATGTTACAATAAGTATGGGTTGAAAAAAGCCTCAGTCAAGATACAAACTCCCAAGTTGTTTTATAATATTGTAGTTTATTATAAGTTTAAAACTCTGACTTAATGCATTAACAGTAATGAATGTACAGTATAGAAAAACAAGAGGGATGTCTAGTCGTAAATGACAAACTTGTCTTAACTGCAATATTGTGTGTGTGTGTTTGTGTGTGTGTGTGTGTGTGTGTGCGTGTGTGTGTGTGTGTGTGTGTGCGTGTGTGTGTGTGTGTGTGTGTGCGTGTGCATGTGCGTGTGCATGTCTGTGTGTATATTTTGAAATAAAATGTAGGTTGTCTGAATAATGTTCTGTACATGGTGTTTGAACCCCAACTATGAGTTTAAAATGGATTTAGCTGATTTAGCCGATTTAGCTTATTCAGTTCACTTATAGAACATGTCTTTGGGCTGTGGAGGAAACTGGACTTAGAGGAAACACACGTGGAAAACATGTAAATTTCACACAGAAATGCCAACTGGCTCAGCCGGGACTCGGACTAGCAACCTTCTTGTTGTGAGGTGACAGTGTTAAACACTGAGCCACCGTGCTGCCCAGAAGCACAATTTCCATTTCACAATTCAAAACCGAAAACTGTCAGGCAACTAAGTAAGTTACAGAGGTAATGTAAATGTAAATATCCACATATTGGCAGTACTAAAATACTTCACTAAGACTAAATAACAAACGGCCAAGGACAGAACCCTGTGAACTACCAATTTGAACAGTCCTAATCTCAGTAGAAACAAAATGTCTAAAATGGATGCAATTTCTAAAATAAGACCTGAATCACTCCAGGGTGTTCCTCGAAATATCGAAAACTGTTTCAAGTAATAATGCATGTTCTGCAGTATCAAAGGCTGAGCACAGAAGAATAAGAACACAAATAGCCTCAGAGTCAGAAGGCATTTATAAGTCATTGGTGACTTTTTACCAAAGCTATTTCTGATTTTAAAACCCATATTGAAAGGACTCCTAGATTGTTAAGGCTAATAACATTTGCAATTTTTTTTGCAATTTTTGCATATATAACGTATATTTGTGAAAAACAAATATGAACTTGTGTGTCATATACAGTATGTAATTTGCATAAATTATCATATATCTTATTTCCATGGTACATGGAACAACATATTTGTTTACCTCTTGTTACTGTTTTGAGGTCTTAAGTAGGGTTGGGTACCGAAACCCTTGTAATCAGTATGTACCTGACCAAATCGGCATTTGAATTTCGGTGCCACTGGTGCTGCGACACAGACGTAAGAAGCATTAAGGGGTGCATCAAAGGCACACATAGGTTTGCATTGTCACAACATCTCTAAATATTTAATTCCAAACAACTTTGAGGAATACCAAGAGGTGATGTCAGGCGTTTGTTCTTGTTTTAGGGAATGGATGCAAGCATCTTCAAAAGTGAGAGTGACTCTCTTCAGATCAACATGCATGATCGTGTTCATCAAATTTGCTTAAACAAGGCGTTTTAAAGTGTGTTTTACAAGCAAGGATTCTGACACAGCAATGTAGAGCAGATGCTTTACAAATGTTGTGTGTAGGGGGAAACACGTCAAACTTAATGAAACATTTGGGCTCAAAGGCAAAGGAGTGCACTGGTTCTGAAAGCTTGCGACATCATCTGCCAGTTTCAATGAGTACATAGCTGGACACCAATGCTCCTATTTTAATATGATTAAGACAATACTCTGATTTAGAGTGTAGACTACCATGTAAACAATGATTTTTGATAACCTTTAAAGGACCACAGACACCTGCATTGCGAAATGCTGTCTTGAATTTACAAATAGTCGGCAAGTACCAAAGAACAGAGGTAACACATTGATCAAATGTAGTTTTCAGTCACGCTCATGTAAAAGTCATACTCAACTCATTTAGTTTTGCCTTCATTTATTTTTGATTTCCGTCTTCAACACATGATTTATTTACAACACATTTTTAAACATAATAGTTTAACTAATTTCTAATATCTAATTTTTATCTTCCCCATGGTGACAGTCAGTGCATAACATTTTAATAGTTATTTTGCAAGACAATTGTATACAGACAAAGTCCCTTTAAGTTTTTTTTTTTTATATATATAGTATTTTATTTAGATTAAATTGTAATGTAAAGACTTAATCAGTTAACCATGAAAGTTGAAATAATTAGTCAAATTATTTTGTCACTGATTTGTTGTGTATATCAAAAATATATACATTAATATTTCTTAAGGAGACTAATAGTACTGACCTTATTCTTTTTTTATTAAAAAACTGCTTTTGTTCAGAAAATAAACAATAAGAAATGTGACTTATTATGACTCCAGAATATATATATTATTTTTATTTTATTTATTTTTTTTTTTTGGAAAACACTGTGAAAATTTTCAAAAACATTATTTTAAATGAAAGAGTGGGCAAACTAAATTGACTTCAACTGTAGGCATATCTGTTAAAGTTTACAGGTGCAACAATGTGCCTTGGTGTACTTGAATGTTAGAAATGTGTTATCCTACACCAGTACAATGTTACTTGTCAAATAAACAAGGAAGATTACTTTGAGTTTAAGTTATTTAAACCAGTTTCGCTGGTCTAGAACCACCACTAACTATAACATGTAAGATGGGATCATGAAAGGAACATTCAAAAAGCAACTCATGTAAACACCTGAATCATATGATTGTCTTATTCTGATTAAGGCAAATCATTAGATTACTGATAACCATGTACACATATTCACAAGCCCCAACCCTAGAAAAGTTCAGTTTTTGGATGACAGCCTTTTCACAGGTTAAGTAGTAAGATAATGTAATTACATTATGCAAATCATAAATTCAACATACCAACAAATAATCAAAGGAAATACACTAATGCAATTCAAATAAATAACATATAAATTCATGTTTACTTTAAACTTAAATTACATTGTTCTACTAAAATTATTTTTTTTAAAAGATTTTGCCAAATAAAAGATTTGTCTAGAGTCATCCACTATAATTTTGTTGCTCAAAAGTATCTGTTCAGGCACCATTTTGGCACCGGTACTGTTTTAAAAGGATCGATTTAGCACTGATATCGAAATAACCCCAAACGATACCCAACCCTAGTCTTAGGTACAGTATAGTTCTGTGCAAAGAACTGTACAAAAAATAAACATTTACCATTCAATAGTTTGCTGTTATGATAATTTGTATCATACATTAACTAAACTGGTGTGTTTTACCTGGAAACTGCATTGAAACATATCTAAAAGCATGTATTTGCTGATTTACAGTCACACATTTTAATAATTATCGGTTAAAAATAGCCCCAGTCAAAATATACCAAGTTGTATTGCAATATTTTAGTTTATAAATGTACCCCTAACCATGATTTTTCCTTCACCAAACTTAACTGATTTCTGTGAGAATCTTGGGTCCATGTGGGTTCCAATAGGCCTTCTTTAATATTTGTGATGATAGGGGTGCAGTTTAAAGGGGATTCATCTGAAAAATCTACTTTCTGCCATTTTTTACAATTGATCAACTAGTCAAGTTATTATTTGTTGCTCTTACAAATGGGATGGATGACAATACTTTTGTCAGGTAGTGTAATTGAAATATAAATGTATGAAACATATAAACGTATGAACATATTTTATTTATTTATTTATTTATTTATTTATTTATTTAAATGCAATTAGCATGAAATTGAGTACATCTGTAATATTAAGTATTTTCAAAAATATGTTTTTTTTTTCTGCCCTTGATTTTTTACAGATTATTTTTGTGTGAAAATCCTTTTTTTTTTACTTTATAAAACTAGAATTTAAAGGAGTGAAGCTAAGAAGAACTGACAATGTTCTCGCTTATATTCTAGCATAGTCAACATCAAGGGTTCAATTCTCATGGGAAAGCATGAACTAATAAATGTATAAATTGATAGGAACATATGTCGATTTGGATGAAAGTGTCTGCCAAAATGTCTAAATGCAACACTGCATCAGCTTCTGCTTCTTCCCTTGAGGAATAATTTGTTTATCATCTTTTAGACATGGTAGTAATTTGCCATTACTGAGTTAAAAATGTGCCAATTAAATGATCTATCTATCTATCTATCTATCTATCTATCTATCTATCTATCTATCTATCTATCTATCTATCTATCTATCTATCTATCTATCTATCTATCTATCTATCTATCTATCTATCTATCTATCTATCTATCTATCTATCTATCTATCTATCTCTGTCTGTCTGTAAGGCATGAGAGATTTAGTAATTGAAAAACTGAAACAAGAATTTATTTAGAAATGTAATGTAATTGTTGTCACTGCTGTTTTCACACACAAGAGGCCAGTTTTACAAAACAGGTCAAATTAGAATTAAATCTGGCATGATGGGACTGGAAAGCTGTTTGGGCGTTTCTGCTGAGTGCATAAATAAGGGTGTGTTCGCACTTGCAAATGTGTTTTTTTTTTTTTTTTTTTTTTAGAGCAATTTGCTGATACTGATACTAATAGTTTGGTGGTTCTGCCTTTACATTATCTTCTATATAAAATAATGGAAAATAATCAAACAATTTTTAAATAAATGCAAGTAAAAAGTTTTTTTTTTCCCATGTTAACTGGTCGCAGTCATGAACAGAAAACACAAGAAAATAAATAAATAGTACTAAATACTAATTCCAATATAGCAATACTCATAAATCAATTAATAACTCATGGATGAGTAGCATTGTCAAGATGCTATGTTTTAGACATCATAGATTTGCGACAACCCTCTTTTCTTGCTATGGTTCAAAGTGTCAAAAGTTTTGTCTTTATCTTTGTTTTCACACATGTTATGTAGGTCAGCTTACCCTTTTGCCAATTTGTTGAACATTCAAGTCTGGAAAAACTGGTCTGGAAAAAAAAAAATAACTCCAACTGGAAAGTTTGTCTGCCAGATAAAGTTGTATTACAGTTTATCTCAGTCGCTTTGGTGAATTTCTCACAACACCAATTACATTTGTACAACAGTTAATATATTTCTCAAAACAATTAGTCATTCGTGCACATCATGGTAGCAGTTTCTCATTCCTTCCAACAAATTCCAAACGCTTTCGGACATGCATCAATTGCTTTCACGCAACTCTCTGCTATTTTCAACATTATCATTTGCTTATGTTATTTTAGTCAAAATGAACTAATGCTGAATTGTCATTCCATATAAAACTAATAGTCCTCATTTCATTACTTGAGTCATTACATACAAAAATGTTGAGCGAGTTATCAAAATCTGTCAAGCAAATTAAAATAAATAAATAAATCTTTATTTTCCTAAAAATGTCTTAAAAATTTAACAATTTCGTGAATAATTTACAGATCTGTGTGTGCTGTAGGTTCAGTTCCAATATGTACTGCAATATTGTATGCAGTTGTGCACAGCTCTACCCAAAGGGAATTCATGTTTGTTGTAAATAAGGGTGTACTTATTCTTTTTGTCACGGATTGGCCAGGCTCTTCCACCAATTTCACAAAATGCCCATCATCACCTGAGTTTTAATCATGCACAGCTGCACCCTATCACCGTGAGACAATATATAAGCACACACCTCACACCACTCTTTGTCTGGGCTCGTTCATACGAAGTGGACTCATAACGGCTATTCTCCACGTGTTCATTATCAGCGAGTTACCATTCAGAAACTTACCTGTTCTCTATTTTGTCTCCAGTTTGTTCAGTCAGCCCCGTATCCAGTCGGAGGTGTGTGCTTCATAATTCGGTCTTCTCCTCAATTTATCTGGTGTGTGCATTCGGTCATCATCTCAAATCATCATGCATACTGCAAAGAATAAAGACAATTATATCTTCTCAGTCTCCATTCACGTAACCATGATCATCCTTCTGTTGCTCCGCTGTGAAAATAAACATATTTATTTATATATATATATATATATATATATATATATATATATATATATATATATATATTCTACTCACCCTGTTTGTCCATCTGCTTTCTGACACTTTTGCACAACGCTGTGAATAAATTAGGATTGTAAAGAGCAAATGCAGTAAAAATGTGAAACATACATATTCAGCGTCTTGCACTCAGATACCTCACTAAATGCAGTGATGTATAACTTTACTGTAGTTTTCAAATGGCTGTGCAAATAGTATATATTGCTGATGAGCATTTTCAGGAAATGTCACCAAAATCTGACTTTTTTTGCATTGAAAAAAATGTACAGAGTAAACTGTCATAATGAAAATATGAAAAAGCCATTTGACTATCTTGTTCAAAAACAATGGTGTCAGGACTTTTCATCTTGATGACACTGATAATTTCATTGGCAAGAATACTTGCTATTAAGGCATGAGCTATCCATTCTGAGCAAGTGACACGCTTTTGTGGGTTATCAACTAGGTTTTGCAGTTTGTACTAATTGTTTTGAGAAATGCATTAACTGTTGTTTAGAAATGCACTAGTGTTGTGAGAAATGCACCAACGCTGCAAAAACTGTATTTAGCATATAGTAGTTGATCTTGGTATTGCAGTCCTAATTCTGAATATTTGGGAGGATGACACTACTCAAATGCAGGTTTCCCAAACTGACGACAACAATAGAGGTATGTCTCATGATTGAGTCACACACTGTAATCTGATAAGCTAATGTTTGCATTATTTGCTAATTAATAACTAATTTGTGGAACTCTGAAACTGCGTCTTATGTCGGTGGCAGCTACTGTCAACTGAAGGTCATATTTTTGGCCTCACCTGCATATATTGAGGCCTTCATGACTAAAGCCTGATTTATACTTCTGCATCAAGTAACCGGCGTAACCTACGGCGCATGCAACGCGTGTGGCTGTGCATTTATACTTCTGCGCGCTGTCTCTGTTGGTCTGCATTAACACTTCCGAAACGCTAGTTGGCAGTGAGGTGTAAATGTTTCTCTGTGTCGAGTTTCTTCTCTGCTTTTTTTGCTTTTCCTGAACACTTCCGGGATGTACAAGTGGCTCAAACTCGCTCATTTTGAGGCAGGAACCGGCAGACGTGCAGCAACTTTAACTATGAGGTAAACACAAAACAAAACTTTCCATCAGGAGCTCCTTCACGGGACTCCACACTTGTAAACAATCGCTACATTGGGTTCGCGCCATTCGCGTGGCTCTCGGTCCCGCCCCGACTCGTCAGCACTACCAAGCCGACCAATCGCAGAGCTTGCGCTACACGTCATTGCGACGTGTAGTTAAATTTTTTTGAGAGCTGCATGTCAGTGACGGCGACAGCCACGACGAAGGGCTATGCGTCAGCGCCGTAGCATACGCCGGTGTTTGACGCAGAAGTATAAATCAGCCTTAAGATTAAATACACTGTTTCAATAAATGCAAACAGAGGATGCCAAAATATAATTAGACAAATTGGTAGTGGACAGTGTTGCACAGACCAAAACAAAAGCAGACATTCTAACATAGAACACACTTACTGAATTTACTTATGGAGAATAATTGACTTTAGAATTGTTTTTAAGATAATCTGGCATGTTTCTTAAATGTCTGCAAAGCTAATGTGATTTTGTTTACTTTAGAAAATAAAATAAAAAAGTACACACAGCACCTTTAAATAGGGTTTATCATATAATTAAAGAAATCACAATTAGTTTTCAGATAAATGCCTATAACTGGGATGATCTGAAAGTGTTTTCTAATTTTGATCAGTGCTCTTTCGCTCAAGAAATGGGTTTAAAAACTGCTTTGTAAAATCAACTTCAAGTAGGACTAAGCTATGACTTTGAATTTAGGAAACTGTAGCTTGTTCATTGTTTTTCACCTTCATTGTACTGTATATACTCTCCTTCCCTTAATGTTTCATCTTAAAGGGAAGCCTCTGCAAATGCATATACAGTAAGGTCAGGCATAAAAATAACCGTCTTCACCCTTTTTAACATCATCACGGTTTATGCTGTTGTAAGCAGTCAGTAAATCTATCCCCAAAATTGCAACCACCTCAAACTCAAAACAACAGCACAGAGTCAACATCGTTTGCATACACCAACAATAAAACATGCACTCAGGACTTGAAAATGAGTTCTGCATCCCATTCTCTATTCTGCTGACATTGTTCCATGCTTATGGTGAATAAATGTCCCCTAAGTCGTCATTATCGCAGCCTTACTTGTGATAAGATAAAGTGTTCCATACAGATTGGTTCAAATGTGACTTCCCTTGTGGGTTATTATACTACAATGCTAAAAGTCAGACATTTAGCGAATGTATTCACACGCGCTTTATTATGCGAGCACACAGAAAAGAGTTCCCAGTCGACTCTTTTGCAAGTCATCCTGAGGGGAGACAGACCCCACACTGTTCTCCGTTGAACTGCTAATCATGGGACACTGTTTAATAATTGACTCAGCACAGAAGGAGGGGCTCGTCCGGGACGCCCCGAGGCTTATAAGTGAACTGCTAACAAACACAGCTTGTCAGTTCGTGGAAAGTCAAAATGAGCAGATAAAATTGGCGTTTTCATGCAGTCCTCTAATGACGCACTCATTAGGTCACATTTGGGATTCTCTTTGGTCATTGAGGTGTCGGTATCAGTCGGTTTAACTGAAGCAGACATGGGACTGAGCTGCAGTACAATGCCTGGCCCTTGCCCTCACTGTAGGGAAAGCTGTGGGGATGCGTGTGTTTGTTTGTGTCACCGGGACGAGCCATGTGTGGACCGCTGCTGCAACCTGTGCTGTCAGGTCTGTCTAGACGGCTGCTGTCTTATTTGCTCGGATGACTGTCGATATACTCTGTGTTTCATTTGCACAAGGGTGGCAGACTCTTGTGCTGCAGTTCTGACCGTTGAACAGCCCAGATCTACAATGAAACAAACAGAAGGTAGGTGGAGTAATATTTATACTGTTATGTCTATCCTGTGTATTAACTTGTACATTGCTGAAATTCTAGAGCTTGACTCTGAGCTTGATATGATGACGTGAAACCTGCAATTATAATGTTACTGGTTACACCTTGTAATAAAACTTGTATTAGTTATTTGTGAAACTTGAAACTATTTCAAGATGGCTAAGTGGTTGCCTCACAGCAAGAAGATCACTGGCTTGAGTTCCAGCTGAACCATGAGGCCTTTCTGTGTAAAGTTTGTCTGGGTGGGTATTTCCTCCGGGTGCTCCGTTTTCCCTCACAGTCCATAGGGATGGGTATAGATGGGTTGGAAAATCTAAATTGGTCATAGTGTTTGGATGGCAGAGTTTGTGGGTGTTTTCCAGCACTGGAGGTTGTAATTTCAATGCAGGATTGTTGCTGAAAGGTCATCCACTGTGTAAAGCATGCCAAAGGAAATGGCAAATCATTCTGCAGTGGCAACCCATGATAAAGCATGGAATAAGCTGAAGCAATGTGAGTGAGTGAATAGTCATTTCTAAATAGTTTCTACACCATATTTTCTTCAATGTAGCAATAAGCAGAATATTTTTGTTAAATGTCAAAAGATTTTCATTGTTTCTAAACAAATCATCAACGACCTGTTTCCACTGAGTGGTACAGTACGATACTGTATGGGTCACTACAGGTCACCTTTATCAGGCTTGCACTGCTAAAAAGGTACCAATGGTACTCTTTTGATTGGCACCACAAAGACAGAAAGCTTCAGTCGACGTCATCCTTGCTTAAGGAAAGTAAAAGTAAAGCTGTACGGGTCATTCACATATGATAATAGAAGCACTTCTCACAAAACAGATGCTTTATACACACACATACTTGTGTATAAATGTTAATGACAAACCTTTCTATGAACTTGATTTAATTATAACTGCAGATAAATGATGCAAAATAGCCTACTGTATCCTCTGCAATTATATAAAATAAATAAATAAATGCAACATAAATGAACACATACAGCCTCTTATACTCTCCGTTAGGTTATTAATTACAGATATCCTACACACAGAACACATTTAGTCCTTATTTGGGTTCTAAAACTACGCACAATATAGTCCACAGTCAGTGCAAACTTCTTATCTGTATCTTTTATCTTCACCATTAGAAAGTATTTCCATCATTCCTAGTTTATAATAGTCAAAACGGTGAAGATAATAGTTAAACATTGTAGTTTGATTATGATTTAGGTTGCTAAAAGGATCATTTGTCCTTTGTTTTTTTTGGCCTCTCCCTTGTTTTTTACCAGCCTCACTCTCGCGCTTGTCTGTTTTTTGAAAGGATTGGATGTCAGAAGCACTTAAATAATCACGCACACGTTGTTATCATTAGATCAAGAAGTTATTTTAAATATAGATGCACGCCGAGTGCATGCCAGCTCTCTGGAGAAAATAAAAACTGCATGTCTTGCTCTGTTTTTTGGTACACTTTTGTTGTGCTAGGTACACTTCCGAAGGGGTACCCAAAAAGTTATACAGTACGGTTCACTTTTATTTACCTTTTGACAGTGGAAACAGCCATAAAAGCGTACTGAATTGAACTGTACCATACCACTTAGTGGAAACGGGCCATATCTAGAGTATACAGTGGTGTAATCCTCACCCAGCCCCAACACACTTTTCAATATCCTGCTTGTATCCCTCCCACTTTCAAATAGATTTTCAGGGCTACACACACAAGGAAAGCCCTGTCCACATGAACATGAGTATTTTCAAAACTGCACTTTTTTTTCTATGTCATTTAAATGTTCATTCAGACAAAAAATGCAGTGTCATGCCCGGCCAAGGTTTCCCTGGGTACAGTGTGGTTGTGAGAACTCTACAACCGGTGTTTCCACCTTATGATGTCAGCGTGCATGCTGTTTTCTCCTTTCTGATTGGCCAACATGGCTGGGTTTACACCAAACACAGTAGACACAAATGAGGCAAATTACCCCAAATTTGCAGGAAATGCATCAAATATTTTGTGTCATTTGTCAAAAGGACAATAATCCGCCTCTGTTTACAATTTGCATTGACTTGAATTTACTTGTACAGATACTTAATTCGGCGATGCAGTGGCTCAGTGGGTAGCACGTCCGCCTTACAGCAAGAAGGTTGCTGGGTTGCTGGTTCGATCCTCGGCTCAGTTGGCGTTTCTGTGTGGAGTTTGCATGTTCTCCCTGTGTTCGCGTGGGTTTCCTCCGGGTACTCCGGTTTCCCCCACAGTCCATGTTTCCCAGAGATGGGTTGCGGCTGGAAGGGCATCCGCTGCGTAAAAACTTGCTGGATAAGTTGGCGGTTCATTCCGCTGTGGCGACCCCAGATTAATAAAGGGACTAAGCTGACAAGAAAATTA
Source organism: Danio rerio (assembly GCF_052040795.2). Lineage (NCBI taxonomy): Eukaryota > Metazoa > Chordata > Actinopteri > Cypriniformes > Danionidae > Danio > Danio rerio. The sequence goes on from NC_141023.1 coordinate 54,647,830, forward strand.
ATGAATGAATGAAGATACTTAATTCTGGGGGTGACATGGTAGTGCAGTGGGTAGCACGATTGCCCCACAACAAGAAAGTCACAGGTTCGAGCCCCAGATGAGTCAGTTGACATTTCTGTGTGGAGTTTGCATGTTCTCCTCATGTTTTTATAGGTTTCCTTTGCGTGCTCTGGTTTCCCCCACATTCCAAAGACATGCACTATAACAGGCTAATAAGCTAAATTGGCCGTAGTGTATGTGTGTGAAATGCCGGCTGTTGGTTTGGGCTTGCCCTTACCATGCATCACAGTGTTTTTTTTTTTTTTGTTTTTTTTTCATGTGGACAGAGATTTTTTATTTATTTTTTTAAACAAAAGTGGGGAAAACCTTGTTTCTAAAAATACCCATGTACGTTAGCACATGGCCTAAATCTAACTTACTTAATGCCTAGTTAACACTACATTACTTTGGCCATAGGCAGGTCAATATGCTGTTCAGTCTAGCTGACTTGATATCGTTTCTTTTTGTCATTGTTATGTTCACACTATGCAACAATATGTAAATACTCCACAAAAAGGGGTCAGTAAACATTTGACAACAACTCAAAAACCAGTCCTCAACCCAAATGTGTACCTTTCGAAAAGGTACCACCCCAGTGACAGATCTCGTATCTTTACTTCTGAGCCTGAAGGAATCATTTGAAAAACCGCATCAATCAGCTAATCCATCACTGTTGTTCAGTTAATAGATAGCTTTTATATATGTCTAAACAGAGGATGAAACAAGTGAACTGTTGACCATTCTAACAAATCAGAGACATTTATGTTGAGCACATGAACACAATGTCTGTTTTCTTTTCGGTTTGTACTTTGCATCCTTGTGTTCTTGTGTGACGTCATCATCAGCCAAAGTTCAATTCTATACTGGGCATTCATCCCTATTCACTAATCCATGGGTGCCCAATCCTGTTCTTGGAGATCTGTCTTTCAGCAGAGTTTAGCCGCAACCTTCATCGAATGCACATGTCTTATGTGCATGTGCTACTTCAGATCCTACTAATTTGGTTTGGTTGTTTTTGATCAGGGTTGGAGCTGAACTATGTTGGAAGGTAGATCTCCAGAAACAGGGTTTTTCACCCCTGCTTTAGAGAGACCCTGGATTGGGATTAGAGCAGGGGTGCTCACCCAGAAGATAAGAACAGGAAACTGAGTCTACAGTTCACTCAGACTCGCCAAAATGAGACTTGATTTCTGCTGCAATATACAGATGGCAGGATCAGAATTTGTCAGCAACAACATGAAAACATGGATCCATCCTGCCTTGTATCCATGGTTAAGGCTGCTGCTTCTGGTGTATGGTGTGGGGGATATTTTCTTGGCACACTTTTGGCCCATTATCAATTGAGTATTGTGTCAATGCCACAGCCTACCTGAGCATCGTTGCTTTTGATGGCTACTTCCAGCAGGATAACGTGCCATGTCATAAAGCGCAAATGATCTCAGGCTGGTTTCATGAACATGACAATGAGTTCACTCTCCTCAAATGGCCTCCACAGTCACCACACCTCAATCCAATAGAGCACCTTTGGGATGTGATGGAACAGAAGATTCACATCATGGATGTGCAGCCAACTAATCTGCAGCTACTTTATGATGCAATCATGTCAATATGGAACAAAATCTCCAGTACCTTGTTGAATCTATGCCATGAAGGATTTAGGCAGTTCTGAAGGCAAAGTTGGGTCCAACACGGTACTAATACGGTATACCTAATACCTATAAAGTAGCTGGTGAGTGTATTTTCTCATCATATATTGTAGTATGCCAAAACACCTTTTTGACAGTGTTACTTTTATAATCAGCTTGATTAAGTCCTGGACTTTGTATCACATAGTCCCTAAATGTATTTAGTTAGAGGAAACACCTCCATAGTTTAATTACATTTTTCCTAATTTTGTGTCCCTGTACCACTTAACAGTGCCCTGAAATGTATGCATGCATCTTTGGGTTTTAAAACTCTACTTATTAATTATTAAAGCATACTTTAATTCACACAATGTGCACTTATAGTTTTCTAAAAAAACTTTTAGCCACTGGAGTGGTGCCTACAGAACAAGCACAACATTATGGTCAGACAAAAATAGCAATTTTATAGTAGTACTTCTATGTGTGTTTGACACATGAGTACTTCTAAAAAACAGACCTAAACAAATTCATGGGTTTCAAATGCTGTGCCAGCAGTTGACAACAGGCATGTCTTTGAAATGACATCAAATCAAGCAACAGTCAAAGAAGAAATCCAATAGCGCAGTCAGCTGTGTTTTAGCCATCTATGCTGAATGAAGAATGATGCTTACCATACCAACTACTCTGGCAACACAATGGCAGGTGTGACTAATGGTGCTCAGGAAAATCTGGACAAAACAGCTCAAGGTTGACCTCAGAAAACAATGGCTTGGCCTCAAGCTTTTAAAGGGACAGTTCACCCAGAACATCTACTCACTAGTTGCAGAAGTGATTTCAAACGTTCACGAATATATTTATATTTTTTCTGCTAAGAAGATCATAAAAAAAAAAAAAGGAAAATTGCTATTATTGACTTCCGTATTGTAGGAAAAACATATGTTATGGAAGTCAAGGATCATAGGATTATAAAAATAAACAAAAATAACGTATTTTGTGTTCACCAGAAGAATGAAAGTCAAGCAGGTCTGTGAAAAATGAATGTTCAGTTTTGGCTGAAATATGCATTTGACCCCCAAGCTTTAGTACAAAGGTTAAGTAAACATACAGCCAGGGATGGCAAAAATACATTGAAATGTATTTTAAAATAAAATACCAAATGCCTACATTTTAAGTGTATCAAAATAAACTACAAAATACAGCAGCCACAAATATATCAAAATAAAATACTGTATTTTGTATTTTAAAAATACTTAAAAATACGTTTACAAAGAAACATGACATTTTCTTTTCACAAACATTCTATCAATAGGCCTATTGGATCAATCCCTTCACCATTAAACTGACAGCAACAGTGTTTCTCTAATTCAATTCAATACCTCTTTATTTCTATAGTGCTTTTACGATGTAGATTGCCAAAGCAGTTTTTTCAACTCTGAAAACTGGACTGACACTGTTTCAATTTACTATAATCATCTAAAAGTTTTATTTATAAAGCATGTTTATCTTTGACTTTAGTATAGATTTTGTACAAATTGCATAGAGAAAGTACTGTCTTGAAAATGATCTCTTTAATCACTGTAAAAATAATTTAATGCAGATAATGAGGTGGAATACATTACTATATTTCTTGATTGTAAGAAATTGCCACCATCTCTTTGGAAGTCTTATTTAAAGTTTAAATCTTCAATAGTCAATGTAAAAGCATGATTTCTGAGTTTTTGACCAATGGACTGTAGTATTTAATGTTTTTATCTCATACTAATTAACTGTCAAAGTTTGCAAAATACTATAAAGAGCACCTGTAGATCAGCTACTGGCATTAGAAACAGCCAAAGAAGTATTTGGAGGTATGATGTTGTATGATGTCGTTTGTCTTATTTTCCGGTCTGATTTTGACCTGCGGGGCAATGTGGTAGAGCTGTGGGTAGCACAATTCACCTCATAGCAAGACCGTCGCTGGTTCAAGCCTCGGCTGGGTCAGTTGGCATTTCTGTGTGGTTTCTATGTTCTCCCTGTATTCGTGTGGGTTTCCTCTGGGTGCTCCGGTTTCCCCCACAAGTCCAAAGACATGGTTGTACAGGTGAATTGGTTATGTTAAAATTGAAAGTAGTGTATGAGTGTATGTGTTTCCCAGTGATGGGTTGCAGCTGGAAGGGCATCCGCTGCGTAAAAACATATGCTGGATAAGTTGGCAGTTCATTCGGCTGTGGCGCCCCCAGATTAATAAAGGGACTAAGCCAGAAAGAAAATGAATGAATGATTTTTGATCTGCTGCCAAATGTACTCCTGCTACTTTCTTTTACTTTCTGTAATGCATAATTTACATCCATACTTCAATCTACTTCTTCAATATTAATTTCTAGTCTGATCTCAAGCCTTAGCAAATAACTTAGAAAACACCACTATTAAAGTGCACAATTTTAGGAAGTCACCATGTAGACTTCTTACAAAGTATTTTACAGTATTTAAAAAATCTAAAACACAAGACACTAAAATGTTTTGATACAAATTACAAAATACTATTTTTTTTTAAAATATGAATTTGAAATACATGTATCATAAATGCTGCCCATCTATACATCAATATATTATTAAAAAATGTTTGCTACACAATAAGCCCAATTTAAAGTGAATATGATGTGAAGGCCATATTGTTTGTTTCCTGGACTTGTTTTATGTGTGTAATCAAAATGTATATTATTTATTTTGCTAGCACACATTGTTATCCTTTAGGTGAACAATGAATCTGTTTAGGTTAATCCACTGAAAAAAAAAAAAGTTTCTCTTGTTAATCTTTAATCAAATCAATCAAAGCCTGCCCAGCAGGCAAAGGATGTCAACATCAGATTGAAACTGATTCAAATTCGTGGGACATTGCTTTTTGTTTGAAAATGAAAATTGGGTTGACAACATAACCCAATGTCAGGCGGACATCAATGTCCAACATTGAACTAACGTTGCAATTACTCAACCTAAAAGCAACCAACTATCAACATCTAATGATGTTACAGCTTGACGTTGTGTGGAAGTTATCACTATGATATCTATCAGACAGTGGATTTTGGTAGCCATAACTGATCAATAAAAAGTCAGTATTCGATGTCAATATGACGTTGGTTTAAGATGTTGGTTCAACATTGGATTTTGGTCACTTTCCAACACAGATTAAAATGAACAAATTGTCAATGTCAATTCACATCATTATTGGACATCAAAACATAACATTGCTCTTAGATGCTGCTGGCTTAAATCTAACCTATTATTAATGTCTTATGAATGCTCATAGGTAAACAAGACTCAGCAATGATGTGTGTGTGCGCTATATTTAAAGTCCATGTAATTAGTCCTCAATGATTCTCCAGCTGTGTAATCAATGGAACCATTGAACAGGTGCATGTGAGCAGTGTATATGGGATATGTAGTTTCTTAATGTAGTGTGTGTAGTTATCCAGCGATCCTCATGTAGCGATCTGCAAGGATTAGATTGCTGGTGATTGTGACAGAGTGTCTGCTGGGTTTGCTTCTGTGTTTGATTCCGGAGCTTCAAACACAATTTTCTTAACCACGCTTCTCTTACCATTAGTTTGCTATGAGGGAATGATGCACAACAAGAAAGCCCCACCCCCTACTCATTATCGCCTTTTAGCTGAAAGTACATTAACATGAACTGAAGTCATATTTGATTTAAAAGAATGTAATCCTACACACAGAAGAAGTAAGAGGACAAAAAAAAAAACACACACACAAAAACGTCAACAATGTCTTAATGTGTGTTAACCATCAAATAAGTAGAATAATTTTCAACAGCCCTTTGAGTTATTAGAAAATAATGCACACCTGAGGTGGTGAATACAGCCCATTGTCAATTATTTCTTACTTACCAGTGATGGGGGATGATTTTGTTACCTATGTTTCTTAGGAATGTGCCGGACGAGTCCCCAGGTTGTTATTTTTATTTTTTAATGTCTGATAACAATGACTAGAGAGGATGATTACAGCTACAGATTGTTATTGGCTTACTCCAACAATGTTAAAATTGCCAAACATTTTGTTTGCTTGCTCTCTCTCTCTCTCTCTTTCTCTCTATGTGTGTGTGTGGCATAAAGACACAAATGAATTCAATGACATGGGCAAAACATGGCTAATAAGGATAAGGTGCTTTTTTGAACACATTGCACCCTGTCTTTTTTTCAAAATGGCTTATAAATTATTATATAGTGTTGCGTGTGTGTGTGTGTGTGTGTGTGTGTGTGTTTGTATGTTGTGGAGTGGCAGTCAGTGGTGGAAAGAGTACAAACAAATTTACTCAATTACAAGTACTGTTACATTGCTGAATTTAAACTCAATTACAACTAAAAGTACTGGAGTTAAAAAAAGTCCTTAAGTTAAAGTACACATTACTCTTCATGAAAACTACTCAGAGTACAAAAGACTTTTTTAGCTGGTGATATTGGTAGAATTATCTATAATTGAGGAATCAGACAAGATCCAGGCAATAAAACACATTTTACATAACACATTTAACCATGCTATAAACACTTTTGAAACCGTGTACACAGCATTAACTGAACTGTCAGGTGTGGTTTATATATGAACCATAACTGGAGCACCCGGAGGAAACCCACGCCAACATGGGGAGAACATGCAAACTCCACACAGAAATGCTAACTGTTTCAGCCTGGGCCTGAACCAACAATCTCACAAAAATTAAATTGTAAGTCTGTTGTAATGGTTCTTACCAATGTGTTTTATAAAAACACCTTTGTAACTTTATAAACAGTATTAACTTATCCCTAATGAATTAATACAGCCAGTATTACGGTGATGATGGATTTACATGTTCTTATGATTATTAACTTATCAATAGAGCACCGCTATTGTTTTACAAAAACAATGTTTTGCTATTGTGAGTATAAAGACAATAAATATACACAAAAATAGACTCTTTATAATTTAAAATGATGCCTCTCTTATCTGTATAATAAATAGATGATTTAATTAGAAAAAAAGCCTTGCTAAATACCTAATCGCGCAAGCAAACCACCAGAAAGCAAAGAACAACACTGCCTAGTGCCTATATATAATAATAAATTAATTAAATATCACACAAGTGAGATTTTATGAATAAACAAATTTCAAGAGGATCACGTGCTTATGAATGCTAGCGGCTGGATTCGTATTATCCAATTCACTACACTCCAATCAGATGACTCCGAAACTACTATAAATACCCTGGGTTTCATTCCACTGCTGTCTTCGTTTTGAAGAGGCAGCTTCACCGTAGCTAGCTCCGTTGAAGAAACCTACTCTAAACCAGCATGGACAACCAAAGCAGCTACCATCTACCAGCTATAAGCAACAATCTACAAGCTACCAGCCACCAGCTACAATCTACAAGCTACCAGCTACCAGCTACAATCTACAAGCTACCAGCTATAATCTACAAGCTACAATCTACAGCAGCAGCAGCAGCAACAACAGCAACAACTACTACTATTACTACTTTAAAACAACTCCAACAATTGCATCAACAACTTCAACAAAACATCAAACCTTCCACTTCAACGCATCTGCTGTGTCTTCAACCCTATTATCCAGCAAAATGACAGCCAAAACTCCAAAGCTATTGCAATGAAACTGAACCCTTACCTTTTTCCTAGCGGTGCACATGCTATGCACATGAAGGGAAGCTTTGCAAAATAACTATACCAAACATTTAGACTAAAACATTTATAAATCTTTTGAATAACAAGACTAGCGTAAACAATGATTTTAACTAAAGATACTTGCCTCTCAAGCCTCTTGCTTGTCCACTGATCCATAAAATTTAACAGCTTGTTTGCTGGAATGTTCAGCAGAGCAACAGCTCAAGTCATAAACAATGGTGACCTTGATCAACAAAATGGCCGCTGGGCTTTTTCACCTTTGGCATGCTCGATTGACACTCTTTTAAGCCAATAGCTGTAAGGAGAAGCGTCACCATCTAATGAGCTCTCTGGAGAAGATCCCGCCCTCTCTCTTGACTCTGTTGCAAGTCTTCTGAATGAATTTGGGCCAGACACGCTTGTGTAGTTAAGTTAAGTTAAGATACCAACAAAATGTTAATCATGGATTAAAGTAAAGCCAATTACTAACATTCCATTGACAGTTTTACTAAGTGGTCACATTGCCCTTGAAGTCTTACGCCTGTTTCACACCGCAAGCGTCAGCGGCGCGTGAGCAGAGCGTGAGCAGCGTGTATGTCGAGCAGTAGCAGCACGCAGGCGTTTGCCTTTCACACCAGCTGCGTCTGCAGCGCGCAGCTCTTCGGCAGCTGCTGCTGAGATCAACCTATCTCTGTCTATTCTATCTAGTTACCCCTCTATATACAAATACACTTTTTAAACTTTTCATCTGCACCAAGGCCTCTCCTATGCTGTTTCTTTAACCTGCAAATGTTTATTTTACAAATTTTATAGATCAAATAGTGCTGTATGCTTCTCAAGCTAACTTATATGAGAATTGTCTACAGTCAGAAGACAATCGCCTGTGATATCATGTCATTTGTTTTTTGATTATCAGGTTGCTGTAGACCTAGTTATAATCATATTTATACAATATAGTTATAATGATATTTATACATGATCAAACTAGTGTTAATTTCTCCGCTTCAGTGATGTCCAGTGGCAGAATAACAGCTCGTTAATTCATGCTCGTGCAGATGATGAGACGGACAAAAGTAATTAATGCATGCCATTCTTTTACTTATTTTCGTGTTGTCAGATTCACAGTGCAAACAGCTCCCGGTAGGAATAATTTGAGTGAACATAAAACAAAGCCGATTAAAACTTTCTTGCTCTGCTCAGCTGCACAGAACACAGCGAGCTCACATAATCCAGCATGCGTGTCGCACTACACTACCCACAATACACTTCGCTATGGACTACAAATCCCGTAAATATTCCATTTCCCCTCTCCTACAACTAGTGTGCAACTTAAACAAAACTGATAGTAAAATAGTTTTACATTTGGTTTTGTAGTTCGGGCCTAAATAAATGTTTGTTGCCGTTTTTAATCGTTTTAAGTTCATTTGAATGACTATATATAAACCCTTTGACATTATTAACACATTTATTGGGTAAAATTGTTAGTTTTTACTGTCATTCAATGTGTTTTGGTCATTCTCAATGCACTGTCACTTTAATTGAGCGTGAGCAGCGCGTCAAAAATAGACCCAGCGCCGAAACTATCGCTGCACTACTGCTTCGGCGACGCTCACGCCTCGCTCTGACGCGCTGCTGCTGCGTGCGGTATGAAAGCTCTAATCTGTTAACATGGACGCCGAAAACACACGCGCTGCTCACGCTCTGCTCACGCGCCGCTGACGCTTGCGGTGTGAAACAGGCGTTATAGAGTTCAGAGTTTGATGTTAGCAATTGAAGAGGGAAAAAAAAGACAGAAAAATAATAATAATGAAATAAAAAAATAATTAAATTAAATTAATTAATTAATTAATTAATAAAAAAAAAAAAACTATACACAGAGCACCGAGGTCCAATTACACTAGACCAGTGACTCATTTATTCATACACTAGTGTCTTATGTAAGCTTATAATGGTAAGTCAGTTGGATGTGAAACAGCAACAAAACAAACTTTCTGCTTTGCTGCTATGAATAGAAGGAGGACATTTCTGACAAAGGATCTTCAATAAATACTTCCAGGATCACCAGACAAACCATACCCCTTATCCTCAGCTCTCCATCCATTTGCCATTCTGTAGGGGGATGAAGGCTCACCTCTACCATACTTTCACATAGCGACAATAAGCTATCAGACCATGCATTAGCAAAGAGACCATGACATTCGTCTGCAGAACCTGACCCTCATCCAACCTATTACATTCTATATGCACTTCAAATACAATTACTCTCTACATAAAGGATGCATTTCCACTCACATAGCCCACACCCTCGATGCCATATTTCTCAACTTGCTTTGAATTGCGTTGTCACCCTGATACGAACTTCTGATTTCAGATTTCAGGTCTAACCCAAGGATCTAACCCGGGCGTTTCAGCTCTCCCTTCCTTAAACTTATTCTGCTACAATCTGCAACTACTGAACCTGCAACAGTGGATTCTTTAATCAAAAAAGAATCAATAATAAATTCATGATAGTACCATTCTTGCCCAACTGTTCAGCGTTCTTGTATTAGTCCTATTGACATTGCTACCTAAAAATTCTCTTGCAAAAACGCTTAATTATTGTTCTCCGCTCCTCACAATTCTTTATTACTTAGCATTTAACAGCACTATTCCTTCTGTTGAATAGTCGCTGATTTGCCATGAAATAAACCAAGCCATTTCCCTCATCAGAATAGCCGGTTGCAACGCCTGGCGAAAACTTATATTTCATTCGCCTTCAACATCATGCCAATCCACCCAGACTTGTAGGGTCTTTTGGCATCAATTGGTGTTCACAATTTTACTTTGCAGTCCGACTAACTTCAGCTGCAAAAGTAGCCCCAAAATTTTAACATGCTTTTAGAAGCAGTATGCTGGATTTTATCTAATAACTACAAAATCCCGCACATTAGCCATCTCCTTGAAAATTTTCTCCTCGCCCCTGGCTAAATACCTGATGATCACCCAAAGGTTTCGAGGATATAGGGATTCCCCTTGCAGAGGAGAGAACATTATGACTGCTGAACATGTTTCAGGTTGCAAAAATCAAATTGCTGATTCTCTCTTGCTTTCTTTTAAAGAAACTTCGGCTCTAGGCACCAGAAGCAGACCAGCATCCAACACCTGTCCCAAATTATTCACAAATGATATTGCCATAAACCACCTATTGCATCCAGCCCGTGCACTAGATGCCATGTTTACTCTGGCTATTTTGACTTCCTGAGGTGTTCAGAAATGGATATCCCATCCAAATGTAACTATGCTATACACCCTACTATTTCTGATCTATCACTACAGAATGCTGAAACCCTAATGCTTTTTATTAAGCAAAGCAAACAGATCAGACAGGTAAAGGCATTCATTTACATATTGAACATATTCCCCCACACAGCCATTCCAAACTCTTACCATTTCTCCATTTAAGGAGATCAAAGGAGCCTGACCCACATGCCCCACTTTTTACTGATGATGCTAACCGTCCAGTAACCCGTTTTTGGTTTCAAAAACACCTAAAAGAAGTCCTTCGCCTTCAGGCTTTTCCCCTGAATTGTATACCAGCCATTCATTTAGAATCAGTGCAGCCACCACAGCAGCTCACAAGGCCTATCCTCTCACCAAATGCAGACCCCTGGCCGCTGGTCCTCTGATGCCTTTAAAGCTTACATTCGCCTCAGCCAATCCCACCTCAAGACAGCCCAGCTAGCCCTAACCAGCTAATACCACACTCCAACATAAGGGTTCGAGCTCGACCCTATGTAGGCTTGAGTGTGCGTGTGTGTGCGTGTGTTTGTGTGCACGTACGTACATATCCATATGGGCGTGTGTACGTGTGAGTGTATGTGGGTGAGTGCGAGTACGTACGTGTTTGCATGTGCAGATGCGATGCGCAGTTGCAAATGTATACATGCATATTTACACTTGTGTATGTATATAGGTGCGGATGTATGTGTAAGTATGCATATGCACGTGCAAGCAAACGAGTATGTGATTCTATGGGTACGTGCATGGCGTGCATATATGTTTGTACAGGTATTGTACTTATACTTCTACCTTTTCTTTCAAGCCTACTAGGCTCCTTCCCTCACCATAGCTTAGACCCCCGCAGGGGTCCAAACTGAGCTTCGACTCTCGCAAGAGTCACTCCAAGCCCATCCCTGGCCACCCCTCCACTACCACCTCCAGTAAAAGCCATCCCTTCCCCCTCCCTCCTCTCGACTCTTACTGAAGCCCCCTCCCCCATAGCTCTAACCCCCGCAGGGGTTGCTCAGAGCTTTGACTCTCGCAAGAGTCACCATTGCACTGCCCTCCCTAGGCCATTAGGAATGCGTGTACATGCGTGTACATTTGGTGTATTCCTGTACTGGTGCGTGTGCATGCATATGCTGAGGCAGGAGCAGACGTATGTGCATGCACACGCATGCAGGTTATCTCCTATCTCCTTTTCTTTCTTCGGCGTCGAGTTCCTCCGCCCTCTCTTTTTCTTCCTTTCTCATAGGCCATCAATCCTCAGCTCTAACTCCCGCAGGAGTGACTAAGACGAGCTTCAACTCTCACAAGAGTCCCGCCCCGGCCACCTCCTGCTGCAGTCTCCACCGCCCCCTCCCTTTCCCAGACTTGAGCAGGAGAAATGCCCACAGCAGCTCTGACCCCCGCAGGGGTCGCTCCGAGCTTCGACTCCCGCAGGAGTCAATCACCGCCCATGCCTGGCCCTTACCTATGTAAGACTTAAATAAATATTCATATATATATATATATATATATATATATATATATATATATATATATATATATACTCCTTTTCTTCTTTCTGGCGTCGAGATCCTCCGCCTGGCAATTATCTGCCCTTTCTTTCTTCCTTACAGCGTTGAGTGCTTCCGCTACCTTTACCCTTCTTTGATCTCCTCCCTTATGTCCTTATATTTCGTCAATTACTTTTCCAGCGTTAAGTTCTCCGCTAACTGTTTTCTTTCAGCGTCGCTCATTTTGCTATTTTTCTTCCTTCCGCTTAGGCCCTCAATCCTCAGCTCTAACTCCCGCATGAGTGACTAAAACGAGCTTCAACTCCCACAGGAGTTCATTCCACTGCTATCTTCGTTTTGAAGAGTCCCCCCTTCCACCCCTACTCCTCCTTCTTAGATGGGTGAAACGGTGGCCCAGTGCGTAGCACTGTTGCCTCACGGCAAGAATGTCTCTGGTTCCAGGCTTTACCAAACCAGCAGACATTTCTGTGTGGAGTTTGCACTTTTCCCCGTGCTCACGTGGGTTTCCCCCGGGTTCCCCGGTTTCCTTCCATCGCCTAAAATCATGCAATTAAGTTAAATGAATAATCTAAATTGGCACCATAGATACGCTTCTAATATGTAGTTATCTTCAAGAGCAATCACTCTGTTCATTGGTTACTAAAGCATGGGAGTTCTCGAGATCTACCTGAGCTCAAACTCCCCTCCCGCCTTGCAATGGGAGGGAGCTCTGGGCTCGAGGATCTCATGAGCTCAGGGCTCTCTCCCGGGACAGCATGCCTAACAAGCTTTTTTAATTAATCATTATCTAAGTGTGAACTCTTGAAGTGAAGTTTATGAATAAACAAATTTCAAGAGGATCAAGTGCTTATGATTGCTAGCGGCTGGATCCGCATTATCCAATTCACTACGCTCCAATCAGATGACTCCTAAACTACTATAAATACCCTGGGTTTCATTCCACTACTATCTTCGTTTTGAAGAGTCCCCCCTTCCACCCCTACTCCTCCTTCTTAGATGGGTGACAAGGTGGCCCAGTGCGTAGCACTGTTGCCTCACAGCAAGAATGTCTCTGGTTCCAGGCTTTACCAAACCAGCAGACATTTCTGTGTGGAGTTTGCACTTTTCCCATTGCTCACGTGGGTTTCCCCCGGGTTCCCCGGTTTCCTTCCATCGCCTAAAAACATGCAATTAAGTTAAATGAATAATCTAAATTGGCACCATAGATATGCTTCTAATATGTAGTTATCTTCAAGAGCAATCACTCTGTTCATTGGTTACTAAAGCATGGGAGTTCTCGAGATCTACCTGAGCTCAAACTCCCCTCCCGCCTTGCAATGGGAGGGAGCTCTGGGCTCGAGGATCTCATGTGCTCAGGGCTCTTTCCCGGGACAGCATGCCTAACAAGCTTTTATAATTAATCTTCAGCTAAGTGTGAACTCTTGAAATGAAGTTATATGTCTTCTTACCATGTTTTTTTTTTTTTTTTAGATTAGAGATTGAAGTCTAACAAGGCTTCTGCAGCTATAATAAAGTCAGATTTAATACTTTTTTAGACCATCAAGTATTAAATAAGCTAAATTGTCAGTAGTGAATGTTTGAATCAGAATGTATGGGTGTTTCCCAGTGATGGGTTGCAGCTGGAAGGGCATACGCTGTGTAAAACATATGCTGGAATTGTTTGTGGTTCATTCTGCTGTGGCGACTATAGGTTAATAAAGGGACTACGGCAAAAAGAAAATGAAGAAATGATTATAAAGCTTTATAACCATTTAAGATTTTTTTAAATCAAACTTTGATGCATCACTTGCTTTTGTTTATATCTCGGACAGTTCAACTTGTTAAATTTAAATATAAATGACAAGAGAAAATGGATTGCTTTACAATATATATATATATATATATATATATATATATATATATATATATATATATATATATATATATATATATATATATATATATATATGGCAAGAATAAAAGGAAAAAAAAATATATATATATATATATATATATATATATATATATATATATATATATATATATATATATATATATATATATACATACTATTGTCCAATAATCCTGTCCATTATAACCAATAAAGCCTAAAAATTGGGCATCAGTATATTGTAAACAGATAGGTTCAAATAATATTTTCCAGTTATCAAAGACATAATTAGTTACTTAATTTTGGTTAGTTGCAGTTACATTGTTTTAACTTTAAAATTATACATTAGTGTAAAACCTATAAATGGTGGAAAAACATATTCTGTAATAATAAAACCACCTGGGTCTCCACTTTTGCCATGACTTTTGCAAATTTTTTGTTTCAACAAACTTATCCCTCAGGTTTTTTAAAACTTTTTAACAAAACACTTTCCTTTCCATGGCTGTTGCAATTTCTAGCCAAGAATTTTTAGTTTGGATCTGGTTGGATCGTTAGGATGTCTGTACAGACATACCTGTTTCAAGGCAAATTTTTTCTACAAATTCATATTCAATTCAAATGAAATTTAAAATCTGTTCACGCCGCCAGCCAAAATCATGTCACGCGCAGGATCACCGAACCCTTCGTAAACACAGCGATGAATTCACATTTACCGCGCGCACTGAGTTTAATAACAGAAATCGTATTGCCTATTACATGGATGTCTCATTCATAGTTGTAATATCGCAAATTACATTAGGACTAGTGAAATAAATAACTACAACACCACAAAAACCAAGCAACAACAAAAAAAAAATTATTTAAATGAGCATATAATGTAGCGTTACATGGACATCGGAAAAATAGGACCAGTACAAAAATATTTAAAACCTAGAACAACGAGTTCAAGAAAATTTAGATTTTTAAATTTTAGACTTTTTAAGACCCCCTGGAAACCCTGTGTAAGCCGGATGGCACAGCAGAGGGCAGGTTACATTCACTTATTTTTATGTGCTTCTTGGATATCCACATAAAAAACGGTAAATGAAAACGCTATGCGCATACATTTTGCAAATGTGTGTGAAAGATAAACCAACAGGCTGTGTGCATTGTGTCAGGATTGCCCTCTGAGGTGCAAGTCATTTATTATGTTCTGTTTTTACTTTTGATATTTGTGGCCAGTTAATCAGGAAATGCCAATTTTGTTCTCTTTGACTTGTTGTATGGAAACACTGCTTTTTTTCTTTTATGCAATATTCCAGTTTTGTACATAAATTTAATTTGCATTATTAGATGATAACATAGCTATTCACACTGCATCAGCACAGCCTTTCTTCCCTATTTACCTGTAAGTGAACAGCTCCTCCGGGTGTGGCCATGGGCATTCATCCTCTGCTATTTCTTCCTCATTTCTGCGTTCTTCAGATGCATTATCGCTGTCTTGAATCTCCATATGTCAGTCGATAACTTTGTGACTGTATGATGACGGTCAGTTCACGTAAATCTGCAGTAGCCTGAACTTGTTTTTCGGTTTAAATAATGTATCAGGCTTTTCATTGGTCCATTAAGATGAGATTTTTTTTTTTATTGGCTGCCAAAAATCTGGTCAGTGGTTGAAATATCAATTAAATTACAGTACTCTGCCACGAATTAAATGTAACAAAGTAAATTACTCAGCTTAATTTCTACTCAAGTACAAGTAAAATTACAGACTTAAAATTATACTTATGAAAGTACAAATACCCCAAAAATTTACTTAATTACAGTAACGTGAGTAGTTGTAATTAGTTACCTCCACCACTGGTGGCAGTGTATATCAGTGTGTGTTGTATGTGTGGTGGCAGTCTGTGTGTGTTTTGTGGATGCAGTTGTGTGAATTGTGTGTTTTATTCGTGGTAGTGTAAGGGTGGTGTGAATTGAGTGTGTGTTTTACGCGCGTGAGTGTGTGTTTATGTGACGTATGTGTGAGTCTTTGAGTGCATGTCTGTCATTATTTGTGTATCTGAAAGTGCAAGCATAATTTGTTTTAATATCTTTTGTATTATTTGTTGGCTGGTAGGTTCTGCTTTGGAAGGAGGCCAGTTGGTTTAAATCACCCACTGAAACATAATGGAAGCTGATGTTTTGGATAAAGAGACCTTTCCTACATCATGATGCCATTTTCTGTACAGAAAGAGACTGAAAATATAAGAAACTGTTCTTTCTTACTGCAGTACATTTGTAGATTATTTGCTACCTCTGTAAGTTCACCCATGTGCCATTGTATATATGCAGTATTGTGTTATTCATATTAAAGTGATTGTGTGAATTATTATGTGTCTGAAGCATCTATCGAAAAGTAAAAACACTTGTGCACTCATGCAAAAACAGGAAGGAAAAAAAGGGTTTGTTTGATGTAGTTTGCTCCAGAATGACTGACTCTCAGAGGACGAGCAGGAAAAACTTGATTTGCACACCCTGTGGAACCAGCTGTCACAGAGGTACAGTATTTATATGGGTCCACCCAAGACGTACGACAGACCAGCCCTGTCAACCTCACGACAACTCAGGTACTTCAGAAAAATCTCACTGAGACTATTATTTTAGGGTAAAAGAGGACAGCTGATACAAAAAAAAGGTAAAAATGATCATCTGAGAAGCAGGGAATGTCATGTCTGTGCTTTTTTCTCTTTTTGTGGCAGCGTCGTGATTGAGGATTTTAATTTCTTCCCGGTTTCAAGTGGGACTCGAGACAAAAAGCAAAATTAAAGGAAAAGAAGAAGACTCTAAACGTCTGAAGACACTTGAAAAGGTACATTGAATTGAAATGGCAGTTCTCTGGTAATTTCAGTAATCTAAAACAAATTTGTCGCCTGCGGGGCTGTCCTTGGGTAAATTATTTGATTGGAACTGATTTTTTTTTTCTGTAAAAAGTTTGGTGTAATAAAAGTGTCCTTGCTTCCGCTTCTTTTGGAGCTTTAAGCTTTGAATCTCTGAAAGAGAAACGGATGACTTGCAGGAACTCGAAGGTTGTTTTGAATGATTTTGCTGGCATTTTGCCCTTGAGCGACGCTATATAAGGGCTGAGCTTAATACTGACACATTCATCTTACAACTATGTCACTCATCATGCTTAAGACATCAGTGAATAGAAAATGTAATGGAATGGTTTAGCCCCTCCTTCCTGATTTCTTTGGGCTTTGTGTAGATTACAACTCAGGCATATGAAAATGCATGCCTGTGGCAACGTTTGCAAAAAAATCTGTCACACTCTTTCTTGGCAGTTTCATGGCAAGTTGAATGAATGGTACTAAAATCATTCGCTTTTCTCAGAAACATATAAACTGAAGCAATTTTATTACTGCACATTCCTTTGCAGTTAAAGAACGAAGCTAAAATGTTAACGAGTATCGAAGTAAACAGTTTTATTTAGCTTTTTTTAGTTTGAGTAAAGTTAGGTGATTAAAATTGGGTGACGAAAACAACATTATTAAAAAAAAAAATCCCTCTTCCAAAGAATAGTTGACTCATTAAGCTGAATTATGCAAACTGTAGTAACCCAGTAGCTGACAATGCCACGTTGTGCACAAACAGTATTCACACAGACCTATAGACTGAATACATAATCACATAATGAGGGTGATTTGTCTAACTAAAGGGCGACGCAGTAGCACAGTAGGTAGTGCTGTTGCCTCAAAGCAAGAAGGTCGCTGGTTTGAGCCTCGGCTGGGTCGGTTGATGTTTCTGTGAGGAGTTTGCATGTTCTCCCCATGGTTGGGTTTCCTCCAGGTCTCTGATTTCACCCACAGTCCAAAGAAATGCAGTATAGTTGAAATGGGTAGATAATAAATAAATGAGTGAATCTTTAACAAAACTAAAATGAGTGAATAAATGAGTGAATCTTTAACAAAACTTGATTGAGATTGTTTTTTTTTTCCAAAAGACTACATTTTTAGATCCCAATATTCTATAAAGGTAACACTTTACAATAACAGTACATGAATGTGTTACGTTTCAAAGAAAGTCAGAGAGGATCCAAATGCAAGTGAACAAGTTTGATGATGTATTAATATGTGAACTGAACATTACTATAAAGTTAATGCGCTAATCATGGATTAACATATACTACAACATGAGTCACATGAGTTCATGTGTGATTAATGGCTACCTTAATTACTTGTTTGTACATGTTGTTAATAATGGATTAACTACCATTAAGGTTTAAGCTATATGTAACCAATATGAACTCATGATATGTTAAGGTATGATAATGTCATGACTTTACTTGGTAGGTTGTATTATCATTAACTCACCCTTAACTACTCATGAACTCCTGTTCATGCTGATGTTGACAGAACACTTTTTGTATTAAATTTTTCCTTGCCATGTCTTTAAAATAAAGTAGTTTCAATAGAGTTTCTGCACTTGGCTGCTGATCCTGAAGGCGCTAGAGTTTTTACACAATATTTAATCTCTTTTACTTAAATTAATGTTTAAGTCTATTTAACTGAATGTATTGTAATTACATTACAACATCAATCCTGTAAAAGAAACCTTATGTAATTGAAAATAGTCACATTTTGCTTTAACCGGAAATGTATCATTGGCTGAAAAAAAACTAGGTGTGCAACTAGCCCTATTTGTTATAACAAATAAATGCTAACCAGTCTATCTATCTATCTATCTATCTATCTATCTATCTATCTATCTATCTATCTAACTACCTACCTACCTACCTTGATCATGTCTCATACTCGATTCCTGAAGGGCCGCAACTCTGCACAGTTTTGTCCCTAATCATACACAACTTATCCAAAAAATCAAGGTATTCAAGACTGCTAGAGACTATTTAGCAGGTGTTAGTCGGAGGTGGGTAAAGTTAAACAGAGCTGCAGCCCAACAGAAATGCAGTTTGAGACCATTGAGATGGGTGGACGGACAGACAGACAGATAGATAGAAAGATAGATATATAGATATTTTTGGTTTGTTTATTTATGATAGTTTTAGAACTTTAAATGAAGCACACAATGTGAAATAAACACAAAATACAGTGTGTAGTAGAAGAACAGCAACCAAATACTTTTAAGGGACATTTATTCATTCTTTTTGGTTAAGTCTCTTTATTAATCTGGGGTGGCCACAGCAGAATGAACCACCTACTTATCCAGCATATGTTTTATGCAGTGGATGCCTGTCCAGCTGCATCTCATTACTGTGAAACACCCATACACACTCATTCACACACATATATTACAGACATTTTTTTTAGCATTCCCATAGCTAATTCACCTATACTGCATGTCTTTGGATTTGTGGGGGAAACCAGAGCACGCGGAGAAAACCCACACGAACACGGGAAGAACATGCAAATCGCACACAGAAATGCCAATTAATCCAGCTGAGGCTCGAACCAGAGGCCTTCTTGCTGTGAGGGGATTGTGCTACCCACTGCGCCACCCCATTGCCCCTTTTAAGGGACATTCTAAAAATAAAACACTTAATGTTATTTACCTTTTTATAGGCTTTAAAATGTAAACACCTGAAAATGTGTTTGAAAGTTGTCATTGCAACATGTGTAGTGTAGTCACGTGACCAGTCTTTAGGTGTTCTTGACACCAAACAAATAAAGTGCACCACATATCATGATGTGCAATGCATAGATGCATAGTGTGTCCTTACAAAGTGACTTTTGAATCTGCTGCTATGCAGGTTTTCAAACTTTTCAGCTAGCGACCACCAAAGTAACAATTCCAGTGACTCGCAACCCCCACTATCCTCAGAGGTGGATATAAACATACAAACATAGCACACAACGGTGCACACAGACCAATAGGACCTATATAAACAAGCTTATTAACAGCACAAAAAACATAACATAACAACCATATTTTTTATAGTCATTATTCCATTATTATATTGTTGACCTTAATAGTAACCTCACTTAATGAGAATGGTGGGCACAATGTTTAATTTTGGAGACCCCCACTTAGAGATCATCCTTTATATTCAGTCATGGTCTTTTTTTTTTTTTTTTTTATGTACATGAGTGCCGTAATATTGTAAAAGTTTACCATTGTGCTGTAAATTCAATCTTCTGCAACTAATACTATTGCTGTGTCATTAATCTAGCATAAAAGCCCAAGGGACACAATCCAATGGAAAATTAATCGAAAGGCTGATGGCTTTTTGTTAGCATGTTGTTTTTTATGTAACTATTAAATACATTTTTTTTTTTTAATCTTCTGCAAGTTGTGGGTGAAACATGGTAATTCTAATAGTTTAATAACATATATGATATTTTTCTAAATTACAAGCTACCCCCTCATTGTCTCCCGACCCCCACTTTGGGAACCAGTGCTCTAGAGACATCATCATCAATCAATCAATCAATCAATCAATCAATCAATCAATCAAAAACATCGTTATGACACATAATCTCTTAATATAAGATAAACACAAAGCACAGGAAATCAAGGTGTGGGCATCTTTTTTTTTTTTTTTTTACAGAAGGATAGCTAATTGTCAGTGAAGCTTCTAAACAACATTCCGACTTAGGCATTCTCCGTAAAGCAATGTGTCAACAGATAAAGCATGCATGATCCATAGAGCAATTGATTTATTTCCATATCATTTAATGACAATGAAAGGATGCTCTCAGATACTGGAACGTAATTACCATCGATTGATTCCCCCCCTGCATTTGTGAGTCACAGCTGTAACCATTTCATCCTCCCTCAGGTCTGAACTAGGATACCAGCCATGGAGGAGGAGTACAAGAGCCCCCCACCATCCTATGAAGAGGTTATAACCCAGCAGCAGACAAGCAACACCAAGCAAAGCCAGTCGGCTGATAGGAGCCAGAACGCATGCTGCAGGTGCTGTATGAGCACCAGGAACTGTCTGATGAGCCCTGAGTGTGGACGAGCTCTCAACATCGCCAGTGTTGTCGCCATGTGCGGCATGTGCATACGAATGTTTGTCTGTAAGTATTTCAGCTAGTCAGATTTAATTGACTGTGTAGTCGTGGTGGTTAGGCAGGCATGAGGTAAGGATCTACACTCAGCTTTGACTCCATTTAAGGCCCTGGCCTTGGGTATTTTCAAAACTGCACTGTATGTTCATATGAAAATGCAGTATCAGGTTACCAAAACTTAAACTTTTTTAAAAACTCCAGACAGGGTGAAGGTTTTCTTTTGTGTATTCTTGTGGACGATACAACCGGAGTTTTCAGCTTATGACGTCAGTGTGCGTGCTGTTTTCTCCTTTCTGATTGGTCAACATGACTGGTTTCACACCAAACACGGAAGACAGAAATGAGGCAAAATTCTGCACATTTGTGGCAAAATCATCTCCTATTTTATATCGTTCACCCGCAGGACAATAATCTGCCTCTCACATTTGCATTGAAATGTTAGCAATTTACTCATGCAAATACTTATTTCCCATTTGGTGTGAACCCAGCTTAAAAGTGTCTTTATCATGCCATGTTGGGTCGGCATGCTCTAAACATACATCACAGTGTGTTTTTGTGTTTTTATATGGACAGAGATTTTTATGAAACCACGTTTATAAAAATATCAGTGGACATGGCCTTAAACAAAAGTAAAGAAGATAATTCAACCTAACGTTTCAATGAAATCAAAGTCAAAGTTGAGTGTGTTAGTCTTAAAGATCATGCGAACTGTTGGCTAGGACCTATCTAAAGCCTGGTTTATACTTCGGTGTTGAGTAATTGGCGTGACCCATGTTGTGACGAAAGTCTTCCTTGCACGTTGCCATGCATTTATACTTCTTGGCACCGTTTGTGTTTGTCTGCAAAATCACTTCCAAAGCATTAGCTGGTAGTGAGTTTTTTATGTTCCTCTGTGTCGAGTTTCTTCACGGGTGTTTTTTTTTTTTTTTTCTGAACGCAACCCTAATGTACAAGTAGCTGAACCCCCCACCCCCCCACCCCCCAAATTTTAAGATGAAAACCAGCAGATGTACAACAATTTTAATCATAAGGTAAACAAAACTTTCCAGCTGGGGCTCCTTCACAGGACTTTATACTTGTAAACATTCACTCCAACAGGTTCCCGCGCCTCTCAGTCCCAAAAAATAATGGTCAGCGATATCAAGCCGAACAATCACAGAGCTTGCACTACCGACGTTGCAATGTGAAATTTTTTAAGAGGTGCGTGGAGAGGGCTATGCGACCACACGAAGCCTGCGCCAGAGCATACGCATGCGCTTGATGCAGAAGTATAAATCAACCTTAAGGGCCCACAAGGTTGGGGGGCTTCTGAGATATTATTAGGGGCCCCTCACCTCAAGTTTCACTTTTATCCGCGAAGCCCCCTACCTGCCTCTTCCCTTTCGTCCAAGACATGGCACCACCGACATCCCTACCCCCGCAAATCTTCATTTTCATTTATGATAGCCCCACCCAGGCTTTTATCTTTCAATCGCAACAGACAAGATGTGACAGACTGGAAAGTAGAGATATAGAGATACATCGATACCGATACCAGTGTTGGGTATTGTGTTGATACTTGCTTTTAAATACTCGTATCGTACATGATATCACAGACTGATAACACAGAGCAGTGTTTCACTTCATTGTATATATATATATATATATATATATATATATATATATATATATATATATATATATATATATATATATATATATATATATATAGTTGAAGTCAGAATTATTAGTCTCCTTTTGTTTTAGTTTTTTCCTCTTTTTTTTAATATTTCCCAAATGATGTTTACCAAAGCAAGGAAATTTTCACAGTATGTCTGATAATATATATATATATATATATATATATATATATATATATATATATATATATATATATATATATATATATATATATATATATATATATATATATATATAATTTTTTTATTTATTTTTTTTTCTTCTGGAGAAAGTCTCATCTGTTTTATTTTGGTTAGAATAAAAGCTTATTTTATTTTTTTAAAAAAGACTTTAAGGAAAAATAGTTTTTGCCCCTTTACGCTATATATTATTTTTTCAATAGTCTACCATACTTATACAGAAACTAAGGATTAAAATGTCACTTTATCCTGAATACTAGTGTCTTAAAAAATATTTAGTAATGAAAAAATATCTCGTAAAATAATATTGTTATTATGGCAAAGATTAAATAAATTCGTAATTAGAAATGGGTTCTTAACACTATTATGTTTAGAAATGTGTTGAAAAAAAATCTTATCTTCGTTAAATAGAAATTGGGGAAAAATTAAGGGGGGCTAATAATTCTGACTTCTGACAAAAGACAGATGCTTAAGGCATAATTTTTTGAATAATCACTTGTATATAGCAAATAGGCCTATATGACAGAGGTTTGTGATACAACGATTTACAGTGGTTTTATTAATTAAAATTTTATTGTCCATATATTTCTATCCAGACTCAGAAGCAAATATACACTGCATATATTTTTTTTCTTGTAAACATTATCTTTTTAATACCAATTTTGTTTGGTATAATTTGTATCTTAATTTTAATGTATGTTTTGTTGGTCATTTGTCTACAAAATAAACAAGAAGAACAAATAACAGGCAAAATGCTTCAAAACAAGTTTGCTATACAGCATATGCTTCAGTGCCCAAACACAAACTGGTGTGTCAAATAATAATATAAATATACTTGAAGTGATATACTCATTGTTTTCCCAGTGATGGGTTACAGCTGGAAGGGCATCCACTGCGTAAAACATATGCTGGATAAGTTGGTGGTTCATTCCGCTGTGGCAACCCCAGATTAAAAGGGACTAAGCCAAAAAAGAAAAATAATGAATGAATACATATTCATTGTTTTAGAAAAGCCTATATTCAGCTGTTTTCACTGTTAATGACAAATTCAAATTAGTTTCAGTTTTTAACCTACTTTGTAATTACCTGACCCATGGATTAATGGCAGGATTCGTGAAAATAATGAAAAACCATGCATAACAGGGTTTTTTGCTTCCACGATGTGCAATGTCAAGAAAGTGACCCTATAAGGTAACTTAAGCTGCACACACGTGTACACGTGTCAGCGCAATGATTATTTGTTAAATGTCCATGCTTGATCACTCTATCGATTTAAAGGGTTATCAACAATGTGTGTATATTTTTGGCTTGGAATAGCTTTCTGTTAATATTTTTGTGTTCATCCTTGCTGCAGGCACAAAAATAAATAAATAAATAAATAAATAAATACCTATATTCTAATAAACTGCACATTAAAACCAAATCTAAGATGTATCAAAACTCTCTTTATGGAAAAGTACACAAATGAAATCACTCATACTCGTATCGGTTTGTTAAAAGTGGTATTGGTTCATTCCTACCGGAAAAGCAAGCTTATGGGACAAGTTTTGCAAATCACTGCATTGGAAAGTTCAAGCTTAGTAATATGGACCAATAAATATCTTTTAAATTGTCTAATTATTCCAGCCCTTATTGTGACCATGGCATAACACTTCAATTATTACAAAAGCATAAAAAATTGTTGAATTTGAAGATCAATGTATTTTGCCTTTTTAGAAACAAGCAAATATCTTCTGTAGCTTCTGAAGGACAGTACTAAATGACAAAAATAATAATAATAATTTCAAAAACAACACCTCCTGCTCTTAAAAAAAAATAAATAAATATATATATATATATATATATATATATATATATATATATATATATATATATATATATATATATATATATTTTTTTTTTTTTTTTTTTTTTTTCATTTTGGACCTTCAGTGAGTGTTTTTAGCCTTCTGTAATAGTTGCACAAGAGTCCCCCGCTCGTCCACGGTGTAAAAATATGGATCTCAAAATCAAACAGTCATATTTGAAAAGGCTTGAAATAATACTCCGCATTGCTGAAAAACCAAAGCTTTTGTTTGACCTGGAGGATTTCTCTAAAGAACAACAGGACAAACAAGGGACTCGTAAAAACCCTTCACAAAACAAAAATAGCCCAGCTGTGGAAAATATTTTTTTTTGAATCAAGTGTTACACTTGATTCAGTATAAAGAATCAATGTAAACGGGTCATTTTTATAGACTGGCTTATTATTTTCTCTTGCGGACCATGAACATATTTTACGTCTAATATTTTATTCGTCAGTAGTAAAGTAAGCTGCATATAGAGTTGAATTCCACAATTGAATAGATGGGAAACTAAGATGGGAACTAACTGGCTATGTTTTTTCTTTTACTTTTCAGAGGGCTGTGTGCCATCTCTTCCAGATCTCTCATCCAGTGGTGTTCTTCTCAAATTAAGAGACAAACAAAGACGTTTACTGTGTTCCAAGCCCAAATGATCTGCAACATTTATAAGCTCCACATGACCCAATGCCAATTCAAATGCTGTCGAAAATAGCAGGCAGCACTGCGTACTTCACAGAAAATCTCACAAACACACTGTGACCAAAGATGACCATCTAAAATGGGAAATGTCAAATACTAATTGTTGTTTATATATACAAAGTAGCTGTTCAATCAGCACTGACACATATTGTTGTAAAAGAGTCTTTTTTCATGTGTTAAGTTTAGCAACATGCTAACATAGCTAGCTTATATAAGCGACATGTGCATTTTTTGGGTGTTTAAACTATAGAGTGATAGTTAACTTATTCATGAACTAGCACCTTAAATTTGTAAATACTGTGTAATATTGGGATGTGTTTCAGTAAGAGACCGTTAACATACATGTTATATATCTGATATAGAGAATTAAGGCACGGTTACAGTTTTGTTCTGCAAATTTTTACAGATGAAACAATAATGGTTTCAGTCATTTCTGCAGGAATCCGCACAATATGGAATTTTACTTCAGGGTGAAAGATTTACCAAGGATTTTGAAGCAGGTTCCAATTGATAACACCAATTTGAGCAAGAGAAAGATGTTCAGTTTGGTTTGGCTTTTGTGTGAACTGAGTGTCATGCATTCCTACAGTGGTGACAAAAGGTCTGTTTTATCTGTGAGATTCTGCTGGAATGCTGTGACCGCAGCTACACATTTTCCATTTTTGTTCAGATTATGCCTCACTCATATAGATTTTGATGAATTTGAAGAAACATTCTGAAAATCTTAAATAGTTTTAGTCTTTTAGAAAGGATCGTTGCTTTTATTTTTATCTTTTGTTCTTGGTTTACTTTTTCTTTCATAAATTGGAACCAGTAATGTCTACTTTAATTATGTATAGTTGTGACTTTGCATTTCTTTGTAGTATTTATTCCAAATAAATCTCATGTGCCAGCAAAATAATTTATAATAATCAATTGTGTTAAAATATGTGCAAAATCAAGTACTCCATGTTTTTTTTTTTTTTTTTTTTAATTTAATTTTTTTTTGGTGGAGGAAAAACTGTCAGCTTTTCTACTTTTATTTACAAAACATAATTAAATAAAAGTAATATTATTTTAATTTATAGAAAGCTTACCCTAAATATGAGTCTTTTTTTTTTTCAAGCTAACATATATCAAATTCATATAACAAGCTGTAATTGTTTGTTATTAGAAATTATACATATTCATGTTAATCGACAACAGTCGGTGTGTGAGATGTGAGAAGGCAAATAAATATTTACTTAATATACTTATATAATAACGCTTGTTATTACACTAATACATGCTTCAAATATAAATAACAAAAAGTTATAAATGTATTCAGATTTCTGCTTGTTCAAACTACTTATTTAAAATTTATTGAAACAACACAATACTATTTTTTATTATTTATTTTTTTATTGGGACAACTTAATTGATTTATGCACAAACCACTTAAATTAACTTGATCAATTTGTGTTGGGACCACATGAATCAACTGTGTGGAACCCTGTATTTTTACAAAATACTTCTGACACCTCAAGGTGCTTTTTTCAACACATTTGTAAATGTAATCATTTGAATAACTAATTCCTTTTGTCTTTGCCATGATGACAGTGCATATTATTTTTCTACTGAGTTTTCAAGAATCTACTTTGTAAAACCCCAAAAAAGCTGTTACAACGCCTGGGTAGTCTAGGGGAGTGGGGTTGCACACTTGACCGAGGATTTTGTTCAAATAAACACTCAAAGAAAATTGTACTCAAAGTAATGACCACATACAAGAATTGCTGTGCAAATAAAGTGATATTTTACAAGTGGTGATTAGTGAAGCAGTATGTAAGCTATTTACATTATTTACAATTCACAACCAAAACAAAACATAAATAAGAAAGACTGGCTATGGGTGGCGCTAAAGCAAAGAAACAATCAAAACCAAACAGTCTAATACTAATATCAAATCCCCGCTAATCTAGGCTAATAAACAATAATGTGAAAAAGTAAATCTTAAACGTCCAAGACGTCTTACCTAAACTACACTAACTATCCACTTAACCAAAAATACACTAGTTGGCGCTCACCCCCTTCCCTAGTGTATCTCTAGACAGTTGAACTCCTATGTGTTGAAATGTATGTCACGTGACCTACTTACCTACCAGTCTTTCTACCAAACCTCTGTAGGGAAACATAGGGAAAGATAGATGATGGTTGCCTGAGCAACTAAAATTTTGTCAAAATCAGGGTTACTTCTTCACCACAACGGACAGGTACATCGACCACATTACTGCTGCCGCTGCACCAATCCACCTGTCAATCTCACATTCCATCCTTCCCTCACTAATGAACAAAACCCTGAGATACTTAAACTCCTCCACCTGGGGTGAGGACTTTCCCAGACATTTTATTAAATTGAAAAACTATGGTTGGACGCATTTTGGCACAAAAAGCCCATCTCTGTTGATTTACAGAGCACGTGATGTGTGAGTGTTGACGGTTCTTGCACACACAGAACCAGCAGTAGGAAACGTGCAGAGCGAGAGAAGATTTTCCACTGGTTAATTGATCGCGATTGTTTGACTTTCTTGTGCTGATAAAAAAAACGTTTAAAAGCATGATAACGATAGTATTATTCATGTGTCACTACCAATTGGGTGGCCATAAACATACCTGGGTGGCCCACCCAAGAGAAGTCTATGTATGGGAAGCACTGATACTTATATTAGTGGTGGGCCGTTATAGGCTAAACATTAATCTATTCTCATAGTTGGTTTGGGTGCTGGGTATATTCCACGCAAGCTATGATGACTTTCACCTTGATATTTTAATGAGGATGTATGCCTGACCGGTGAGCCATGTGACAAAAAAGTGCCCTTCTGAATCAAATCAGAAAGATGCCCTTCTGGATCTTTCACTTACTTCGAAGACACTACTGACTACATTTACATGGACATTTGTAGTCTAGTTATTTGCCTTAATTGACGATAATATAAATAAGATGTTTACGTGAAATGCTTCCATGTAAGAGTTTCCTGTAATTTTGGGTCACATTCACTCATGAACATTTCATTCATACCCCCATGTTAAACTAGGGTATTAGACTCAAATAAGGAGTAAGGCCTGGTGAGATGGTTATGGAATTTAATAATGCATGCCAAATGGAAAGAAAAAAAAAATCTGCATTTCATGATGTGTGTGTATGTGCGGTCCTTTACTGACAGCTGCATGTGTGGCTCTTGTCAGAAAATATGTCGAAAAGTCTTGCATGACGGTAATAATTTGATTGCAGTGTTTAAATCAATAATGCCACTAATAAATGCATACTCCACATATTAATTCCATTTTTGTTTAGTTCAGTTATGACTTTAGTCAGATTAATGCAGAGGTCGGACTGCAAGATTTTAGCCCTGATTTTGAATCACCGACAAGTTTTGAGAAATAACTGACAAATGCCTAAAATCACAGGCAAATTGGTGCTCGTTCACGTGAGCAACAATCACACACACAGTGTGAAATATCAAAGACATAATCTAAGAGAATCACAGATGAGTCGCCGACACACATAAGATATTTGGAGTACTAAATATCTGGAGCTGACACTGATTTAAATCCCGTGTGCAATGAGTTTTGATTGAAAATAACATCTGCGATCAGCTACAGCCAATGGGAGCATAGCATTCACTCGTACGGGTACCTGCAGGCCAGCAGGAGGTTGAGGGAGAAGTTAAAAGTGCTCATTTTCAGTTTATTTGGACCCAAGAAATGGAGGAAAAACTACTGTAAATATGGCAGGAGCGCTTTGTCTGTTTGACGTGTCATCTGATCAATATCACAATCATGTAGAATAGTAAAAAAAAAAAAAAGAGCTGAGGACAGATTGTTATTGCTCTTCAAAGGTCAAGTGAGCAACACACATTTCTAACGTTAACTTAAAGTCTTCTTTTTCCATTATGTAGTCAATAAAGAAAGATACATTTTATGACTGTGTTGTTTCCATGACTTTTTCCGTGTTTGTTTGGTTGTAAAACGCAGTTTGGACAAAGTTGTCTGTGATTCTTCCTATTTTAAAGTCATGCAGTGTGAACTCTCCTGATGTTGATCCTGTCACGGGCAAAGAAGAGGTGAACTCAAATGCAGAGGAAACAAAGTCTTTATTCAAGTAGAGGGTCTCAGGAAAAGCAACGAAACAAAGGTATCCCAGTTGGGTAAACGCTGGGGAAGCATCAAAGAAAAAACTCCACAGTAACGGGACCCTCGCTCAGAATGCTTCACACAGACACATAAGTGACAACATACTGACAAACATGAAGGGAAATTACGTGCTATAAATGGGGAAAAAGGGAATGAGAAACAGGTGGAAAGAATTAGCCGAAATGACTGGTGTTCCTGTGACTGCAAATAAAAGCAGGTGAGAAAGGTGATCTGTAACACTAAATAGAGGAAGGTAGCAAGAACGCAAGGTACGGTGACAGATCCATCCTGTGTAACACTTTATAATAACTACACACTATAAACCATTTATTAAGCATTAGAAAATAGTGAATTCATTATCTGTTAAGCATTAACTCTACATTAATAAACATTAGTAAACAGTTTATAACTAAAGCTACAAACGCTCTATTCTTGACTTAGAACCACATTTGTAATGTACTTAATAATTGTACTTTCATACTTTGTGAATTATTTATTTTTCATTACTTAATTTAGTATTTCATTTTTCACAAGCCAGTTATTTAAGCATAGTTGGTTGTTTTTTAGGATAATTCATAATGAGTTATTAAATGATTTATAATGTCACTGACTCGGCCCCAGTCATTTCCCTCGCTGGCCAGCAGAGGTCACCATCACCGGACCTCTAACCATTACGTCATGCTCATACACTGATTGATACACACACCTGCAGCACACTTATGATCCATGCAAAACACTTATAAGCAGCTCACACACTCAGTCCTGTGCGAAGTCTTGTTCTACCCTGTCTGACATTACTGAGCCTTATCTCCTTACCTGATCTCCCGTGTATTACCTGGACTGTATATCGACCTTGCCTTGTCTGCCGCCTACCTCGAACCTTGCTTATACCCCTTGACTTTGATCCACGCCGCCTGCCCTGAACCCAGCCTTATATCTAGCCTCTGAACCACGCCGCCTGCCTCTGACTCATGCCTGCTATCACACTCCTTGACAGCCAGCCGCCTGCCCATAGACCCATACTAACTACGTTTGATGTGAGTTCACACACAAGTGCATATTGTGTGATTGTGATTAAACTGTGTTTAATAAATATAGTGCAAATGAATTCCTCCATGTCAGACTCCTCGTTACATATAAACTGTTCAAATTAACATTTATAAATCTTATCATACAGGCATATAGTAATAGTTAATTTGTATGTTAACAAAGGCTTAATAACTCAACTTCATCCAGTTGTGTGACCTATTCTAAAGTGAGGACTGTTTATGCATTATAAATCTCTTATAAATGACAATTTAAGGCTCAGTTCTATTCAAACTGGAAAAATAAATAAATAAAATAAATAAAAGACTTTATTCTTTCCAATTCATTTGAAGATACACAAATGAAACTGTACTTCAATTGAAAAAAAAAAATCTTTTCAACCTATTCTAAAATACAATTGCTGTACAGTTTCAACATTGCATCTTATTATATTGCTAAATATTAGTTTGTTGTTGTTTTATACAATTTTATGTCGTATTTTGACACTCCTGTCATTCAGCAATGTTTTAACTTTACAGTAATTTTACTTTTTAGATAAGATTGCAAAGATTATTGTTTATTTGAAATTGAGCATTTAATCATCATTTATAAGGAATTTATAAAGTATAAATAGTCCTCACTTTAGATTAGGTCACAAAACAGCATGCAGTTGAGTTAATAAAGCATTTGTTATTAACAAATAAAATTAAAATTAAATAAAATTAAAGCATTTGGTAACCATTAATATATGCCTGAACAATAAGAAGTATAAACATTGATTTTAATACTTCATAATAAATCATTTACTAATTCATTCTGAATGATCTTAAAAACCACCAACTATTCTTAAATACAAATGGTTTGTAAATAATGCAATACTTCATTTAGTTATGAAAAAACAAATCATTAACAAAGTATAAAAATACCATTATTAAGCACAGTATAAATGTGGTTCTGTCAAGAATCGAGCATTTATAGCTGGAGTTTATTAATGTCGAGTTAATGCTTAATAGATAATGAATTCACCATATGCTAATGCTTAATAAATGGTTCATAGTGTGTAGTTATTATAAAGAGAATTAATTGAATTTCAAGAAATTAAAAGCTGCTTTTATTCTAGCCGAAAATATATTATCAAACATACTGTAAAAATGTTCTTCCCTCTGTTAAACATAATTTGGGAAATATTTAAAAGAATCTAAAGGGAGCTAATAATTCTGACGTCAACTGTGTGTGTGTGTGTGTGTGTATATATATATATATATATATATATGTATATGAGCAATATCACACGAGTAGCAGTGCGATATGGCTGTATATCGGCACTGGTGGGAGGCGTGCGTTGGCACAAGGCCGCAGTGCCGATATACAGCCATATCGCACTGCTACGAGTGTAATATTGCGTTTATACAACAGTTTGACGGCATATTCATGTATATAAAAACAAAATCAAACATAGAGAGTCTCAAAAACCCTTTTGTATGAGGAACTACTTTTTTTCTGCGTTGGATTCAAATCATAAGCTGACAGTTAAACAGCTAAGAAAGCATCTTTTAAACTTTAGATCTGTAATGTCTGCTTTTTGCTGGCTGTATGTGGGCGAAGTAATACACAAAGGGTGAAAAGGCTGTACGGGTGCTGATATTAATTAAATATATCACGGCTATCAGCCAATCAGATTCGAGAATTCGAGATTCGACGTGTGCTCAACATGCAAGAAATGTGGATAAGACCAAGGAAGCACTTTTTGAAGGCAAGATTCAGTATTAAACAATAAATGTCGCATCACAGGTTATCCAGAGTTTCATGCAATTTCAGGTGTTTCATTTTTAACTTTCGACTTCTGTTGTAAGTTGATACCGCATGGCGCACAGAAAGAAAATCCTCCGCATTTCGTGACTCAGTGTTCCTTTAAGGTAATAAAATTGCTGCTTACACGATAGACTTTTAATAAGAGTATTATCTTAATCATATTAAAATCAGGTATTGGTGTCTTATGTAAATGTACTCAGAAAGTCTCTGGTGAAGTCGCGAGCTGTCAAAGACAGGGCATTACTCTGCCTTTTAGCATGAGCCCTCCAAGTTTAGCGTGTTTTCTCATTAAACGCAACGAAAGTGTGTGCTTTGCGTTGTTGTGTTAGAATTATTGTGAAATACAGTAATACTTTAAGACGCTTAGTTTAAGCAAATTTGATGAACACGATCATGCGTGTTGAATCTGAAGGGAGTCGCTCCAGCTTGTGTCTGTGTGTGTGTCTGTGTGTGTCTGTGTCAGGCCTGTTCTCAACTCACAGCAATAAAACTTTACAATGAGTGCAACTGTTTGTATTCAATAGCTTATTATTATAATTTTCCATTTTCCATATCTGTAATGCCTGTATTTTGGCATTTTTTGCAGTCCACTTAGAATCCAACATGGAAATCAATGTTTTTTTTTTTTTTTATTGGCATTAATTGTTTTGAAATTCAAATGGCATTAACATGCCTGTGTTTTAATTTCTTTAATAAAAATGGCTGTCAAGCCAGGATCTTAATGGTTTATTGTGTGTTTGTTGTTTACATGAAGAAATCTGTGTTACAAGTTAAACAAAAGTTCTAATAACAATTATATTTTGAATTTAAATAGTTTTTGTCTTGCCTTTACATTAATTTTACATTTTAATAGCCAAAATTAAACGTTTCACTATTTTAATTGCGATTAATCGCCATTAATCACGATTGTTTTTAAAAGGTGTGATTAATTAGTTAATTATTTTAATTGATTGACAGCACTAATATAAATAAATATAAAATTGTTACAATATTTTTTTTCCCAAAACTTTTATTACTCATATTACAATCTGCTAATGAAAGACACTGACAGTGACAGCCAATCGGAAAACATAAAACAATTCAACCCTTTAAAGCCACAGATGACCAAGTATTTCAAAATGAAACCAGGATCCTTAGAACTAGTTTGGCCGCTAATATATTTATTGCTATGGTTACCTTAACAGTTCTTCTTTATGGTGTAAATGGGCAATTAGTCAGTTCATTTGTGCCAAATTAAACCTGTGAGTGTGTAAATAATCATCATCTCCACTGTGGACATACATCCATCTGTCTTACAACAAATAAATGCAAATAAAGATCAAGTGTACTAAATACACCAGTTTAATATTGGACCTTCTGGCTTAAAATAAATGAACTCCATACTCAGCTATTTAAATCAATAAAGATATTCTCATCTGTCATATTCAAATGAAGATGAAGTAACGAGTCTTTTATTTTTAAAAGAGCATAATGCCATTTGCAGCATTATCAGATCATAACTTGTCTCTGAGGGGAAAAATGTGTTTTTGATATATGATTTTTTTTTTAATCATTAAGAGAGAATAATTTATGATGGGCATTTGGGATTAAGGCGACATAGCTGCAGCACTAAAAAAAATCTCCTAATTATACCCTGAATATCTGGTGTGTCATGAATCAAAGGTCAAGCATTTCTCTGGGGCTCATAATTATTCAGGTTTCTGCATTCATTCGCTGGCCTATTTTTCAGAGCACCAGAAACAACACAAGCTGTAATCAGACGGAGAGAATCAACTACGACATTTTCAACTCTCAAATATAAATCTAGATTTATAATCCATCAGATTAATGAAAGTAAACTGAAATCATTATCGAAGCACGTATGCAGATATTTGGTGAATAATAGAATGAGTCAGACTTGCAGAATATGAAAGAGATTAGCAAAAATGACAGATGGGTTTATATGCTGAACAAAGGGATGCAGATCTGTTGTAGCACAATGGCTGTGGTCATGATGAAACATAGAGGTGATTAAATTAACACTCGCCAAAAGCCAAATGAGAGTAAAAAATGGGTGCTGATGGGTGTATGACACTGTGTTAGTCACTAGTTAGCTGGTAACTTTCTAATAAATTTACTTGAACGCTGCATTCGTAAGACTGACATGAATCCTTTATAATCATGACATAACACATCATGAATATGAGTGAGATTTTATGCATGCTTGTGATACCAGTCATTAGCCCCTTCCACACATACAGAAACATCCATTTTCCAGAAAGGGATCATTTGTGAACAAGCCCTTTTTGAAAATACTGGTAAATTTTCCAGAAAGAGAAGTTGTAACATTACTGGTAATTTCCCAGATTGTTGCTCTGTGTGAATAGAGAAAGAAAAATTGCCTTAAAGAGCACATTCATGTTTAGAACGCGGTGACATAAGAAATATTCTCCTGCCAATCATACATGTTAACATATGCCCTGTTTATGAAAGTAAACACCTTTAAACCCTTCTCCAGACACATTTAGTTTCTGCCTGTTTTTCAGATAACATGTCTATGTTCCTTCTAAGTGTCAACTGTGGATAAAATGATCAACAAAATGCTAATGATAAAGTGCTGTGAGTTTACCAGCAAGCTCTGCTTCAGCTGCGTGTCGCATGTGCACGTGAAGAAGTGCTTCTGTGAGTTTAATTTGAGTAGCCTACAACACTGGTAGACTACTGCACCTTTAACAAAGACATCTCAAACTAGAGGTCTGCGCGGGACAGATTTTTTTACTCCTGCTCCCACCAGGTTTTTTCCGCATCTGACCGCTACCACTGTATATTCTGTCATTGTTCACTCACTTATAATAATTTTTACCCGACCTGACCATTCCCGCTAAATTTAGATCTGGTTTAAATTTTTTTTTTTTTTTTTTAAATCGGGTACTAATAAAAGAGAGAGATAAGTTGTAGATGAGTGCTGCAGACATCTGCTGACTTGCATTGCCGATATGTGTATGTTATTTATTTGTGCTATTTGTGCTTTGTTTTTGTGTTTTTTTTTTCCTCTCTCTCTCTTGCACTGTTCTCCCTTATCTGCTTTCCTTATTCACAGGTTCCGTTCATTGGTCTATTCAGCTGTCAGTCATTTCTTCACCGGTTACGTCATTCTTACGTCACATCCAATAAGCAAAGACCACCCATCATAAAAGCGAACGCCAGACCACTCACCAGCCCCTTCTCTTCCCTTTTCTTTTTCTGCTTGTTTGTGTTTATTGCATTGTGTTTAGAAAGAACCCTATCTAACTGTGTATTTTGTTGTTACCCATTTCTGTGTTCACGTAATCCATTCGTTATTCATATCCAGTTTCTTAGTTTACTTTGTTTACGAGGCTTGGATGAAGCGAACAGGTAAGAAGGTCACGTGACATACCTTTTGCAACACTTAGGACTACTCTTCTGTATAGTGCATTAGGTTAGGGTCGAGCCCCACCCCTTCTACTTTTTTGTATAGATAGAGTAGACAGTCAGGACTCGGAAGACTCTTTGCGTGTTAATTATTTTGTTTTTACATAGTCAGCTAACTGCTTATGGGGCGTTAGATTTAGTTTGGGTAGAAATGATAGAAATCTATGTTTAGAATTCTAAAATGTATGCCGCTGCGTGGCCGAGTAGTGCATTCGGTGTGTAACCCCTTTGACTGCTAAAGGATAAAACTGAAGTATTATCACATCGCGCAAAGGTTTTTTTTTTTTCGTCTATGACGCATGAAAAAGACTCCTATAAATCAAAATTGCCTGATGTAGGTTTCCTAACAGTAAACTGATAATTTTGCAAGCTGATTGTCATTCAAGCATTCAGTTTACTCTGTCATGCCAAAGCCTGCTCTGAGGACCGTTATGCAGATGATGCGGGACAGACTGTGTGAATAAAATGCACTTGCAGAAAGTAGGGATGTCCCAACCTTTTTGATTTTTGAGTATCTACCGATACCGAAACCCAATCTTATACTTTTATACTACAATATACAAAAAGAATATAGAAGAGTGAAGAAACTGATTCAGGATATTCCTTATTTTTAATCTAATTCACCTTATTTTAACATCCAACATCTCTGTTAACAAACAGAGCACTTTTGGAAGGCAACTTGAATATTCAAGTAATACATAACATAAATTCTACACTTTTGGACTTTAGTGCAACAGTAAATATAAAAGAAATCTAATATAAAAACAAATAGCACCTTAACTTAAAACACACGGCAGGCATATAAACAAAAAATAAATAAAAGTGCCACAGTGTTTGCAAAGCCAGTAATGTGCTTTTAGGAACTATAGATGCATAACTATATGCGTTAAAAATAATGAGACTATACAGTTTAAGTTGTAATTATTAGCCCCCTTTGATTTATATATTTCCCTAATGATGTTTAACAGAGATAATTAACAGATTTTTTTCACAGTATGTCAGATAATATATATTTTTTTATTCTAGAAAAATTCTTTGTATTTTTACTTAGGCTAGAAAAAAATCAGTTATTAATTTTGTAAACACCATTTTAAGGACAAAATTATTACCCCTTTTAAGCTATTTTTTTCCGATAGTCTACAGAACAAACAATCATTATACAATATTTGCCTAATTACCCTAACCTGCCTAGTTAAACTAATTAACCTAGTTAAGCCTTTAAATGTCACTTTTAGCTGTTTATAAGTGTCTTGAAAAATATCTAGTCAAATATAATTTACTGTCATCATGGCAACGATAAAATACATCAGTTATTAGAAATGAGTTATTAAAACTATTATGTTTAGAAATGTGTCGAAACAATCTACTTTCGGTTTAACAGAAACTGAGGAAAAAAATACACAGGGGGTCTAATAATTCAGGGGGGCTAATAATTCTGACTTTAACTGTATATATCTTCTGATCGAGAGGTAATGACTTGGTCTGAAACTTCATGATCGGGCCCAATTTCCAATCAAGTGATCAGATCTGAACATCCCTAACAGAAAGCACTGATCATGCATTTATTATGTGTAACAGTCGTGAGTATTGGCTGTACAGGTGCTCAATAAGACTGAGAAAATCACAGATATGCTGTTCTGAAATAACGTCTGGCTTGGAAGCACTTTATTTTTAGACCGCCCGCTCCCGTTTAATTTACAACCGCTACTCCATTTTATTTGGAAATGTATTCCTGCGCCACAAGAAAGCTGGTTGGGTCTGACCAGATTTGCTGACTTCAATCTCAAACAATGTCAGCTTAGCACTTAAAATAACTGAGCAAATGACACTTAATGACAGTTGTCATAAGCATGCATAAAATTGAATTATTATTCATCATGTATTTGTATTTGTACATGTATATATAACATGTATATTGCTGCTAATAATAATAATACAAATAATAATAATAATAATAATAATTATTATTATTATTATTATTATTATTATATGATTTACATTTTAGCTGTCTAAGTTGTATGATATGAAAGAACTTATAATAACATTTCTTACAGTAGGTGTGCCATACAGTATACTGTATGTATACTGTCCACTTTTTAATTATGTAAAAAAAAAAAACAAACACATAAACATGATATGTCTTCATGAAATTATTTCATAGTTCATAATGCAACTTCCTTGTAAAGTGATTTTGACTCATAGCTTTATGCACTTGAGATGGTGTAAGAGAAGTAAAACTGATGATGAATGAATATTTCATTGTTTGGATGTGTTATGATATGAGCTGTTCACCTTCGCTCTCTGTGTATATGTGTGTGTGATCTGTGATTCTCTGTGTCCAGAAGAATCTTCCATCATGAGCTGTCAATCACTGCATTCATTCCCAATCACACAGCACTGGCCAATACTTTCTGCTTTCTGGAAGAGTGCGCACACACACACACACACACACACACACACACACACACACACACACACACACACACACACACACACACACACACACACACACACACACACACACACAGAAGATCAATGAATTTCAACTACTAATTTATTATTACTCAGTTCCACAGCCGGTGGTGGGTATTATCGACTTCAGCATAGAGTCTCGGTAGATCAGTGCATATGGATGTGGTGTGATTAGACTGGGATGTTGCTCTTCTAGATAGTGGAATGTTCATGAAGACCTGGTTGACTGGTCAAGCAGCCCACCTTGAGCAACATCACCTGTACAAAATGTTGCAGAAGTTTAATAATACAAGTTAAAGCAGAGCACATTTGTGAATGCACCATTGTGTCACAGAAAGCTTGTGTCATAACCAGGCTTGGGGTAGATTGAAGGGGCTCTGAACTGAATATAAATTTTGAATATAAGTTTTGCATCTTAAATGAATATTTCACTAGGGATGTCCTGATCAGCTTCATTTGACTTTGAGTATCTACTGACCCAATCCGATACTTTAAAATCTATAAAAAAGATTTAAAAAAAGCGAAGAAACACATTCAGGATGCTCCTTATTTTTTATTTAATTCACCTTATTTTAACATTCAACAACTCTGATAACAAACAGAGCACTACTGTGTTAGTTTGAACAATCAAGTAATAAATAACATCATATCTTCCCTTTTGAGCTTTAGTGCAACAGTAAATATATAAAAAATATATATATAAAATATAAAATATATAAAAAAAAAAAATAAAAAAAACTTAAAATACCCGACAGGCATCACTGCAAAAAATGCTTTTCTTACTTACATTTTTTGTCTAGTTTTGAGTCCAAATATCTCACAATTTTTAAATTAAGAAGAATTTTCAAGACAAGCAAAACATATAGCCTTGTTTTCAGCAATAATATGCCAAAATGAAGTGAGTTCTTTCTAAAACAAGCTAAAAAATCTGCCAATGGGGTAAGCAAAATAATCTTGTTTTTCCTTTTGACATAGGATTATTTTGCTTACCCCATTGGCAGATTATTTTGCTTCTTTTAAGTAAAAGCTTACTTCTTTAAAGCGGAGTATTGGTGTACATGTAAATGTACTTTAGTGAAAGTGGCAGATGAAGTCGCAAGCTGTCAAAGACAGCCCTGTTCTCTGCCTCTGAGCTACTT
The DNA here is from genome assembly GCF_052040795.2 of Danio rerio. Taxonomy (NCBI): domain Eukaryota; kingdom Metazoa; phylum Chordata; class Actinopteri; order Cypriniformes; family Danionidae; genus Danio; species Danio rerio. The sequence goes on from NC_141023.1 coordinate 54,687,211, forward strand.
CCATGACCCTCCTACATGTAATTTTTGTAAAGCATTTGCTTCACATTGCTGTGTCAGAATCCTTGCGCATAAAATAAAGCCATACTTTAGAACACTTAGTTTAAGCAAATTTGATGAACGCAATCGTGGGTGTTGATGAGTCTAAAGAGATCCCTTACTTACCGTAGATTTCAGCTTTCTAGCAACTTTGGCAGGTTGGAAATAATTTTTACATTGTAGTTTTCTCAAAGCAGGGTTTGACTCGACAATGAGGATGGCCCAATATGCATGCAAATGTGATCTTAGAATCGAGAAACAGCACGACTGAAAACAACTGTTCGCGTGAGATAAAGCAGGTGAATAACGTATGAGAGGATGATTACTCGCACGCACAGGTGATGTGATGCGGGCGACTTTAAAGCGCGCACGCTCCCGTTTACTTGTGCTTCTTTCTGTTCACTTGCGTTCGGTTCTCTTTGAAAAAGACTAGACAAAAAACGATGCTCGTGTACCCACAGTCCTGCTGCTTTTATGAGCTCAATATTGAAAAATATATATATATTTGTAAGCAACAGCAGCAGTCACTGCTTTCGTTTTAATTATTCTCAGGCACGTGATCATCCTTTCACTATCACTCGTGGTTTTTTACCTGCTTTCTTTTGCTTACAGTTATTTTTGTTAATATAGTTTAATTATCATCCTTTACAATAACATTTCTTTAATATGAGATTAACCAACCATTTGTGTGTAGTAACTGCCGATCTGGGACAACACAACATCTATATAAAGTCATATCAAAGTCACATTTATTTATATAAAATATATTTTCTAAACAACAAAACTGTGGCTAGTGATCAAAAAAGTTGTATATATATATATATATATATATATATATATATATATATATATATATATATATATATATATATATATATATATATATATATATATATATGAAGTCAGAATTATTAGCCCCCCTGAATTATTAGACCGCTTGATTATTTTTTCCCCGACTAACGGAGAGAAGATTTTTTCAACACATTTGTAAACATAATAGTTTTAATAACTCATTTCTAATAACTGATTTATTTTATGTTTGCCATGATAACAGTAAATAATACTTGAGTAGATATTTTTAAGACACTTTTATTCAGCTTAAATTGACATTTAAAGGCTTAACTAGGTTAATTAGGTTAACTAGGCAGGTTAGGTTAATTAGGCAAGTTATTGTATAACGATGGTTTGTTCTGTAGATTGTCAAGAAAAAAAATATAGCTAAAAAACGGCTAATAGTTTGTCCATAAAATGGTATTTAATAAAAATTTAAAACTGCTTTTATTCTAGCCTAAAAAAACAAATAAGACTTGAAAAAATATTTTTAGACATACTGTGAAAATTTCTCTGCTCTGTTAAACATAATTTGGGAAATATTTAAAAATGAAGAAAAAAAATTCAAAGGGGGCTAATAATTCTGACTACAAGTATATATATATATATATATATATATATATATATATATATATATATATATATATATATATATATATATATATATATATATATATATATATATTTCACCTAAGAATGAAGATGTACAGTGTAAAAGCATACCTGTTAATTAACAACTTTCACAATGCAATTCAGAAGCATAAATTAATAGGTAAAAATAAAAATATAAATCACAAAATACGGAAAAATTACATATTTTTTTATTACAGTGACTCACTATTTACACACCCTAAAACTTTGGTTTCTTTATGAGTTTCTACATTATGTTGAACACTGATGATATTTTGAGAACATTTAACCACTGACTTCCATATCCTAGGAAAGACAAAATACTATTAAAAGGGTGGTCCACTACGATATCATAATTTAACCTTTAGTTCATGTGTAGCTGTGTGAACATAAACAACACCTCTGAATGTAATACGCTCAAAGTTCAATGGAAAGGAAGACATTGTATTTATAAAGGTAGCTTACAAAGCAAAGCCTACAGCAAACAAAGTTTGGGGACTACAAAAAATACATCTGGGTTAGTGAAATCACAAACGATTCAGGTTACGTGCATTCAACACGCGAAGCGAAAGGGCATGGGTAGAGGCGCTGTAATGTTATAGAGGCGAAAGCTAAAATGCCGTCCAAACGCTGCTATTTCCACAGAGCTTCTGTTTCTGTATTTGGGCTTTCAAAGCACGCAACACAAAGAGAGAAGTGCTTACAATTTAATTTTATTTATGTTCCAGAGAATTAGAAAATAATTATATAGGTAGCATTTGACATAGAAGAACTTCCAGAATCTTTCCCAGTTCAGTGCTGGATTCGGCTAAAAATCCCTCAAAAAAGGAGCAGCTCCAACTATAATAGAAGAAGCTGTGAATTGTGAGCCAAAACCTGTAAGTATTTTTATTTGTTAAAATGTATCTATTACATAAACAATGGAATATATGTGAAAGACACTTGTCAGATTTTATTTTAGAGAGCAGGTTTGAGAATTAGCTGAGTCCCCTTCACATCTGATTCAGGCTCAAACTGATACGGCTAACAGCGACTGACAGAATTTACGCAACAGAAGCAAAGCGTGTGCTATTATATGCATGATGCTTTTCCTAGTGTACTCAGTTAAGGTTTTTGTACACTGAAGTCAGAAATTTCATTATATTTCTATCCAAAAATATTCATATCAAAAAATGTCAGGAAAATTCCTTGCATATTGTTCAAATGTCCAATGCGTATTAATCTATCAGTTTAGAACTTTTTTTTTTTTTTTTTTAGAGTCAATTCAGCAGTGATGCTTTGTTCACCTCTCATCTTCAAAGTAGAAAAAGAAAGATGAATAGGCCACATATTGTGTTCATTCGATTTGAAGCTCCTTCACCAAACCAACCAATCACAGAGCTTGCGCTACTTGTCATTGAGACATTCTTCTTAAGTAAATAATACAATTGTCTTATTAATTACTCGCCTATCATGTCATTTCAAACATTTGACCGTTTCATTCATCTTTAGAACAAAAATTAAGATATTTTAGATATTTTCCAGTCTCATTCTCTTCCATTAAACTTTAAACATCAAAACTGGCTTGTTATGCTGTTTGATGTTGAAAACTGACATTTTCTTATTTTAATATTCTTCCTTTTATGTATAGTTGTAAATACACTTGTTTGTAGAGCAAGTAGTTTGAGAATTTTCTGTCTATTTCTAGTCAAATCTTCCATAGGCAAATGAATCAAAAGTTCAAAAACAAGCGCACTTCATCATTGAAGCTCAATAATGTAATGGTCACAAGATCTTCAAAGTCCAGAAAAAATATTTCATGTGACATTAGTGGTTCTACTGTAATTGTAAGCCATAAAAAAACTTGGCCAGCAAAAATAAAAAAAATAAAAAACGTTAAATATGACATCGTTCCCTATTTTCTTTCTCTCACATCAGGTAAGGTTATGCGTTTACTATGGGAAGTACAACATACAGTGTTGTCAACTATTAGTGATGAAAAGTAGATAAGTTCTGCCCTAAAATTAGCTAAATGTTGCTAGACAAGACATGCATAAATTAATTGAATAAACTAAAATGGCCATAGTGTATGTGTGTATGGATGTTTCCCTATACTGGATTGAAGCTAGAAGGGTATCAGCTTGTTTCAGACCAGCGCAAGTATCACTTTTTTCAATGTCTAAATAGCACATGCATTGCATTAAGAAATTGTTTTCAAAAAATCTTAGCTCTTAATATACTAAAATATGAAATAAAATATGGAATTTGTGTCTAGGAGTGGAGTTTGTTAAAAAAAAAAAAATCCACAAGTCTCCCAAATCCACAGTCATATAAAAAAGGCAGAAACCACAGGCTCATTCAGTAGATGGTCTGCTCTCTTTAACCCTGTGCACGATAAGATCAGTTTCCTCATTAGTAAAGTGTTCGGTTTTTCTGCTACAAGTCTGCCATGTAAATAGCAAATGTGCCATGGCATGACCACAAGTGGCTACTAAGGGGAATGGAAGATGAGACAAGATTGGTTTAATGCACAGTATGCCCAAGACACACTCATAACTCATGGAGTTAAACCATGTGCAAGGCATGACGACCTTTTTACCCCTTTTTAAAATAGCTAATGTTGATTTGGCAATCCAGACTCATTCTGAAAATGTACGCCTATAAAAATTTCTAGAGAGTGTCAACGAGGAGACTGACACGGAGGGATCCATTATGCAGTATTTATTAATCACAACTTCACTCAAACACACAATATGCACCTGGGTGCACACACACATCCACAGTAGTAGTAAGGGTTTCAAGAATGACGATGAACAGACACAGAGTGAGTTACCAGGCATGAGTAGAGAGCAGTGGGCGTGAATCAGAGTCCGTGTATCAGGCTTGGGTCAAAGGCAGGCAGCGAGAATCAGAGTCCGTGTATCAGGCATGGGTCGTGGGCAGGCAGAAGGCAAAGCAAAGTAAGAGACGGGCTGGAGTCGTACACAAGAGATCAGGCTGGATATAACGCTCAGTAATGCTGGCCGGGGCTGAACAAGACTTCGCACTGACTGAGTGTTTGAGTGTGGCTTATATGAGGTACGTGGGTCGTTAACAAGATTCAGATCAGGTGTATGCGCAATCAGTGTAGATGGATGATGTAATGCTAAAAGTCCGGAGATGGCGGCCTCTGCTGGCCAGCGAGGGAAATGACAGGGACCGAGTCGGTGACACAAATACATCCCAGGAGCAACGTTTTTTTTTTTTTTTTTTTTTTTGCAGTTTTTGCTGTTTTTGTTTCACGAATCCACCAAAAGCCACTTTGTATGGTTCGGATCTTACCTCTCTAACAGGTCATTCAGGGTCTTGGAGAGGTGTCCAACCTACAGCATCTAAACACTGGGGTACCATAGGGCTCTGTTCTTTGACCACTTCTCTTCTCCATCTACACAACATCGTTGGGATCAGTCATCCAGAAACATGGATTCTCCTACCACTGCTATGTTGATGATACTGAGCTATACCTCTTTTTTCACCCTGATAACCCCTCAGTTCCGGCATGCATCTCAGCCTGCCTGTCAGACATTTCACACTGGATGAAAGATCATAATCTTCAGCTTAATCTCACGAAAACGGAAATGCTAGAAGTTTCTGCCAACCCGACTCCACATCACAACTTTTCAATCCAGATCGACGGGGCGACCTTTACTACATCCAAAATGGTGAAAAGCCTTGGAGTAACAATTGATGACCAACTAAACTTCTCTGACCACACCTCTAGAACTGCTTGATCGTGCAGATTCGCACTCTACAATATCAAAAATATCTGACCCTTCCTATCTGAATATGCAGCTCAACTCCATGTTTAAGCTCTTGTTCTTTCCAGACTGGACTATTGCAACTCTCTACTAGCCGGGCTCCCAGCTAACTCTATCAAACCTCTTCAGATGCTTCAGAATGCAGCAGCCAGAGTGCTCTTTAACGAACCTAAAAGAGCACATGTCACTCCGCTACTCATTCAGTTGCACTGGCTGCCAGTTGCTGCTTGCATCAAATTCCATGCACTGATGTTTGCTTACAAAGCGATTTCTGGCTGCGCCCCTTCTTATCTGCTCTCACTTCTGCAGATTTATAGGCCCTCCAGAAACTTGCGTTCTGTGAATGAACGTCGCCTCGTTGTTCCATCCCAAAGGGAAGAAAACGCTTTCCCGAACGCTCGAATGAATGAACACCCTAACTGCATCAGAACGGCAGTGTCATTCGCTGTCTTTCAAAAAGCAACTAAAAACTCAAATATTTAGTCTCCACTTTCCTTACTAATATGCAACTACTTCTCTGACTCCTCAACTAATTTCAAAAAAAAAAAAAAAAAAGACTAATGCTTTCCTTCTTAGACTTTACACACCTGAAACTTGCCTACAGCACTTATTCATTGTTGCTCTTATAGTTGTGTAAATTGCTTTCTAGTCTTCATTTGTAAGTCGCTTTGGATAAAAGCGTCTGCTAAATGACTAAATGTAAATGTAAATGTATGCTTTTTGAGATCTCATATTTCTCTCACGAGTGCAATTCGCGCCTGCTGTTTTCATATAAATTCACCAGAGTCCTCTGTGTATGCTTTTTGAGATCTAAAATTTATCTTGCGAGTGCCATTTGCACCAGCTGTTCTTGTGTAAATCCTTACAGAGGCCGCTGTCAACTGACTGTTTGACTGACTGAATGACTGACTGACTGATCGACTGATCCACCCTCCTCCTTCCTTAAACCCAACCAATTGTATTGATTGACGCATTCACTCACTTCTCTAAACTCAATCAATAATTTTAAAAAGCAATCCAGAAAATGAAAAGCACTAGCCTGATTTTTACCACGTTTTTAAACTTTACCATATTCTCACCCTGTTATTTACTTGTTTATTTTATTTTGTTGGATTCTGTTTTTGTCTTGTTTTATTCTTCACCAGACTCGAACTCCATTGTTGTGGTCAACTCCTCTTTGCATCTCAAGTCCACTGACGTACATTGTGAGCTAACAGGACAAACTGGTAATAGCAGGAAAGCCATCCATACGGAGGTAAGCGTACATCTGGTAAGCAAGAAAAGGAATGCTGTCATACCCACCGTAGCGTTCATTTGAAAAAAAAAAGAAGTGCAGAATTCTGTATTTCTGGCTACATAATTCGCGATCTCTAGCAATATTTTAATATAGATAGAATATTATATAATTATATTGCTTTATTTTGTCTATTGCTTTGTAGTTGAAGAATGTTTGTAACCAGTTTCAGTTACAATTGTGTCCCACTTCATAAAAACACAGACACACGTTTCCAAATATTTCCATTTTTTGTTTCAGAGAAGCAAATAATAATGACAGAATAAAATTTTTTGAGTGAATTCATCGTTAAAGACTGAATGCACTACATTTGGAAAAGAAATAAACAATTCGCCCATATTGAGGTGCTCAGATTATTGTCCCAAAACCAGAAAGAGAATTAGCATTTTTAAGCCTTGAGTTCCCTTAGGAATTTGACTTAGGGGTTGTAGCACAGCAGTACTTGATTTATAATGAAAATAAGGTCTGTGGTTGATGTGACTTTAAGATAGGGAAAAAAGGTCTTAATAACTTGCAATAAGGACAGTGACCGAAACAATGCATTTGTTATGGCTTCGAGCCAACTTCAAGCCCCAGTTAGGTATGATTTGAACACAACAAAATAGTTTTGTTTTTTTCTAATCATGTTAAGGTGTGAGCTGTAACCTTCAAAAAAAAAAAATAAAAAATAAAAAAAAAATAAATAAATAAATATATATATATATATATATATATATATATATATATATATATATATATATATATATATATATATGTTTGCTTGTAAAAAGTGTTTGTTTTAATGTTTTGTATTATAAGCAAACACTTTTTACATTTATTTACATATATTTATATACTGTTGATGTCAAATTAATCTCAAATGATGTTTAAAAGAGCAAGGAAATTTTCACAGTATGTCTGATTATTATTATTTTTTTTTTCTTCTGGAGAAAAAAATGGTTTTCTTTCAGCTAGAATAAAAAGTTGTTGTTTTTTAAATAATTTTATTGCTATATTTTTTTTTTTTCAATTGTCTACAGAACAAACCATTGTTACAAAATAACTTGCCTAATTATCCTAACCTGCCTAGTTAATCTAATAAACGTTAACCTTTTCAATTGTGCCACAGACATATTACCCTAGTAAACGTGCCTGGTTAGTATCTGAATGTGTTTGAGAGGCCAGCAGGGGAGTCCTAATGCCCCAGTAAAAGTGAAGGAGACACTACACTGTCAGTGGATGCCATCTTTCAGATGAGACATAAAACCAAGGTCGAGATCCTCTGTGGTCATTTAAAATCCCATGGCACACGTAAAAAAAATAGGGGTGTAACCCCAGTGTCCTGGCCAAAGTCCCTCAATCGGCCCTTACCCATTATTGCCTCCTAATCATCCCCATCGACTGTATTGGCTCTGTCACTGTCTCTTGCCTCCACCAATAGCTGGTGTGTGGTGAGCGCACTGGCATCATTGTCATGTGGCTGCCGTTTCATCATCCAAGTGGATGATGCACACTGGTGATGGTGTGAAGAGAACCCTCTCCTGATTGTAAAGCGTTTTGGGGACCCTAAAATGTGACGGACAATGCTGTAAAGTTGTAGGTGATCTCTAAAAGGTGAGTTTTTTGTTTGTTTATTTTAACATACTCATTACATTGTCTTTTGTATATTAATATCCTAAATATTCATAAGCTAAATAGCCAGATTTGTCATGTGTTAGGGTTCCCTTGAAACATTTCTGTTGTGTTCCATGCTATTTGAAAGTGTTGTGAGAAATTGCAGACGTTTTTTTTTTTTATTTGTTAGCCTCGTGTAAAAAGTCAGCGCATTTTTCAAAAATGTGTATGCATTGTGAGGATTTGCAGCATGTGGTCAAACGGATAAACATCTTTTCTCAGTTTGCTGCCATTTTCTTAAATTGCAGCATGTCAAGCCTTCTCATCCACTGTAGAATGGTCAGATTAGTCAACCATTTACACTACAACAGAACCTAAACATTTATTACCTTAATGATCGATATTTAGTATTGCTATCACCACTCATGACTATGCACTGTTTTATGGAAACACTTATATTAAATGTTTTCTGTTTTCAACATTAATATTTTAACATTAATTTTTACATTTGCTCCCCTGTAAGCAAGCTAAAATTATATACAGGTATCAGTAAAATTCACACATGTCCAGTGTTGGGAGTAAGTGCAAGTGCATATGGCGTTATTTCACTGACAAATGTCGTAAGCTCATTCATGTAATACGAGCCAGTGAACGTGCCGGTTTCCTCTGTGGACAAAACTCCTCGCGTTAACTCAACACTGGCTGGGCTGCTCACGTGCTAACGACCTGCTCTCGCTCCGTCAGATGATGCAGACTCACAATCTGTGCCTTGTGTTTCCTCTTCCTTTCGTTCTGTTGCTCTCCGGAGATCCTCCTATTTAATTGTTATCCCAAGAATGTTTATATGGTTTATATATTGCTACACTATTTACTTACAGGTTAAGATAAATTCTATAATAAATACTAGTGTTTTTGAGTGTTAGGTATACTGCCTATGTTTTAGGCTAGTATTTACAATGAATGCTTAAGCATACTGTCATATTAAGAATAGTGAAGTCATAAATTTAAATATAAAGTGTAGTTTTACTACAGTAAAGTGTGGTGAATTGTAGTACAATCTACCCCATATTGTAAAAAAAAAAACTACAGCACTGGATCATTTGTTTATATTACACTTGTTGTGTTAAATAGCAACTATAGTATTACGACAACAGAGTAATTAAAGTTCTTAATGACAATATGTGTGTTCAGGGGCCTTGTGGAACAGCTTCTTCTCAAAATGAAGATGATGGCAGGGAAAATGTCCTCCACAATCTCATCAACAATGTGGAAGACAACAGACACTAGTTCACTTTATTTTAGTTGCCATAAAAACTGTGAGAAGAGTGAATAGTACAGTTGGCTATAATACCTTATCAAGTGTTTCTATTAGTTACATTTCTGCTAGCGTTAGTTTTTATTTTTGTCTAAATGCTTTTTTATTTGAAATATCTCATCATATAACATTAAGCCAACAATGTTAGGGTTTATTAGATTAAAAATTATAAGTCTATTTTAGTATTTTGGTTATTGTTAATATATAGTGTACTTATATAATTCATATCAACAAGCTTGAAAGAAAGAGAGAACACAAGACACAAATTGTGAGTTTGCATATAATCTCACTGAGAGAGCAGTGTACTGAGAGCACGCAAGAAAACTTGTGCGTGAGCAGTGCATATTTGAGAGATCGTGAGAATTTGTGCGCGAGCAGCGTATGTGTGAGCTCGCAAGCAGTTTTGTCCACAAACAGGAAATCGGTGCACAAACATTATACTGAGAAAGCTGTTCATCATGCTCACTTTGTGCAGGACGGTTTTGTGTTGTAAACCACTTGAATGTAAAGTAAATACAATAATGGCAACAATAAGAAAAGAAACAAAATCTGCAGTTTTTCAAGGTATTGGAGTTTACATATCGGCCTGTTGTGTTTAATAAGAATATAGCCAAGCCATTCACAGATATTGCCAGATAATCACTTTACCACTACCATACTTTTAACAGATCATTTGTAATTCTGGCTGTCATCCTTTCTTGCATTGTCTTGAACCATCACATTGCCAATTATATACTATATTGTTAGTAGCCTGGAGAGGTCACAGTCATTCTGCTACATCAAATCACTTTCTACTGGATGTAAAATGCTCATTATAGAACATTATAGAGTTTTATAATGTTAAGTTCTAATTCTGTAGTTATTTTGATGAAAGTAACTAAAAAGAAATATAAGAGTAATGTAACATATTACAATTCTGAGACAGTAATATTGTAAGGTAAGGGATTACATTTAAATAACAGTAATAAGTAATCTTTAATGTATTACAGTTTGGAAGTAACTTGCACAACACTGCACATGTCCCATTAATTCAGAATGTTTTCTAGCAATATAATTTATCAGACTGTATTTAGGAAAGTGAAAATATGATTGTTTTAAAACAAGTTGTTTTCTGTCTCACGTTACCCCAGCTTCGGGGTAAACTGAGACAGACTAGAAAAATCAAAGGGGTAAAGTGAATGAGGGGACACATCCAGGTTGGCTGGAAACACATGGAACATCCATATAGAATAGTGCAAAGTTTTCATTTATTTATTCAGTTTCTTGTCAGCTTAGTCCCTTTATTAATCCAGGGTCACAATGAACCAACTTATACAGCAAGTTTTTTACGCAGTGGATGCCCTTCCAGCCGCAACCCATCTCTGGGAAACATCCACACACACATTCACACACACACTCACACACACATTCATACACTACGGACAATTTAGCCTACCCAATTCACCTGTACAGCATGTCTTTAAACTGTGGGGGAAACCGGAGAACCCAGAGAAAACCCATGTTAATGCAAGGAGAACATGCAAACTCCACACAGAAACTGAGCCGAATCTCGAACCAGCGACCTTCTTGTTGTGAGGCAACAGCACTACTTACTGCACCACTACTTTGCCCATGCAAATGTTTTATCAAGAAAAATTTGTTGGTTATATGAAAAGATTCTAGTGTTTCTAAATCTAGAAGTGATGTTGCATGGTGTCACTGTTGATATGAAGGCCTCATTCACAAGTCCTACAGTCTGGTAGACTAAATTTACCTGGTGCCTGATGTCTCACTTTACCCCAGAGCATTTGTCTCACCTTACCCCACTGCCACATTTTAGAAAAATCTTTTTTAGCAGTTCAGGCTAATCTTCAGCTAGCATCATCACAAGATTTTATATGTTGATAGTTCATCAACATGTTTGATATACGTTTTTGTACTTGAATCAATTTGCTTTGGCACAACAGTTGATAAAGTTGACTGCAAAAAAAAAAAAAAAAAAAAAAAACTTTTACATGTAAAAAAATATATATATTTTTGTGAAAAAAATGCTCTCCACATCACCAGAAATTCCTGTCCTTCATGGTAAAGGAGATATGGAAGGAACAAAATTGTTATAGAGTGATATATAAAATCTGTTGCCTAGATACAGGGGGTGTCTCATTACCCAATGTCTCACATTAACCCGTTCTCCCCTATTAGACATTTAAAGTGGATCAAAAAAAGATTATGAAAATTGTTTTCTTATAGGGCAACTAAAAAAAAAAAAAAAAAAAAACATTTAATCCATGTCATGTTATTGTTGTCTTGTTTTTTGCCTCATTGGCAAGAGGAAAAAAACAATATATTGACAAAATCAACAATAAAATATTTTTATGAACATAAAAAATGTTGATTTGTATAAATATGGAGTAGTGATTACATTGGTCATAATAGATAAATACCAATATAGTATTGCATTTACATGTATGCATTTGGCAGAGACTGTTTTCCAATGCCATTTACAAGTGAGGATTAAAGAAACGCTTCAAATTATCAGAGAGCATCAGTATATGCTGTAAATGCTATAATAAGTCTAAGTTAATTTTATGTTGTTTTGTTTTGACTGTACGTGTAGTTTTCTGCAATTTAACACCAATTAAAGAAAACACTAAAGTCAGTGTGTTCACAATCAAGACCACAAATTAATGAAATGTCATCATCAGTTTGCAATACTGAGCATCATAACAAGCTTCTACAGCTAAAAATAGTGAAAATTGAATGACACCAGAAAACCACATATAAAAGAATTACTTAAAAAAAACAGCAAACATTTAACTGTTATCAAACAACACTGATTGGGATGTTTTATCGTAATATATTTATGTTGTTTGTATGTTTCAGTTTAACATGTAAAAATGATCAGACAACAACTTGACATCTTGGATCTTTATTCCAAGATGTTCACTTAAAGAAATGTTTGTTTAATTAGCAACACAAGGTAAGTAAAATTTTTATAGCACAATTTATACACGATGGTAATTCAAAGTGTTTTTCACAAAGAATAAACTATAAAAATAATTTAAAGATGTAAAATGATTAAAAACAGATAAAATGTGAATAAAAACAGGTTTTAAAGAAATAAAAAAAGAAAAGAAAGACATACTAGTGTGTTGTGTCAGACATAGCACAGTGCTCATTCAGTATAGGCACAGCTAAACAGATGTGTTTTAAGTCTTGATTTGAATGTGCCTAATGATGAAGCACATCTGATCATTTCTGGAGGGTGATTCCAGCAGCAAGGGGGCATAGTAGCCGAAGGCTGATTCACCCTGCTTTGACTGAACCCTTGGAATTTCTAATTTGCTTGATACTAATGATCTGAGGTATCTGTTAAGTTTGTATTCAGTGAGCATATCTTTAATGTATTGATGTCCTAGGCAATTTAGTGATTTATAGACAAGTAGTAATACTTAATATATTCTGAATATAACTGGGACAGGTACGATGTGCTCTGATTTTCTGGTTCAAGTCAGAATTCTGGGGGGGTGGGGGGGGGGGGGGGGGCTTAGTCTATTAATCCACCCTGCAACTGATTAAAGCATGAAACATTTTTATTTTTTTTTTGTATAAAGCACAGTCCTGTTCTTTGAGTTAAGAATATTTTTTTTTTGGTACGTAAATTACACCTTATTTATGTAAATGACACCGTATTTAACTGTACTATGAACTGTGTTTAACAAAATTACAGTTGTGTGGTGTGTTACTGTATTCAAGTGCTTGAAGGCGGCGTAGAGAACGTAAACAAAGGCGAGGGAAGCGTGACTAAGCTAAAGCTAACACCATACCGGCTGTCTTTACCCAGCATCTTTCTCACCAATGTACACTGGTCAGTGGAGATTCGACTGTGCATCAACCACAGCAAAATATTATAGAACTGTAACATCATGATTTGCACAGAAACATGGCTAAACAGCGGGATACTAGACAATGTTGTATCACTAACTCAGCGCCACCTATTCCAAGCAAACAGCATGGCGGATGACTTCAGTAAGACCGGAGGCGTCCTGCTAACCTGGAATTTCTAATGGTTAAATGCAGACCGTTTTATCTATCAAGAGAGTTCACATCCACCATTGTGACTGCTGCTAATATTCCTCCTGATGCTGATGCTAAGCTTGCTATGAATGAACTTCATGCAGCCATCAGCAAACACAGACTGCTCACCTGGGGGCTGCTTTTACTGCTGCAGGCAATTTTAATCACTGAAACTTAAAGAAAGTGCTCCCCAAATTCCACCAAAACATTTTCTTCCACACAAGGGGAAACAAAACCTTAGACCATGTTTACACAAACATGGCTGAAGCATACGCTTCCCCACTTAAGTTAATCAGATCACTTTTCTTTGTTCCTCACCCCCAAGTACTCACCCCTCATCAACCGTGTGAAGCCATCAGTGAAGCAACAAACACACTGGAGTCTGTTTGCTTCCCAGGCCACACGTGGCTCTCACATAGACATTGACAGTTACACTTGCTGTATTCTGCAATATATCAACACCACCATAGACAGTGTTACAACCCAGAAACAGATTACTACACACCCAAATCAGAAGCCATGGATGAACAAGGAGGTCCGCCTCCTGCTAAAGGCATGCAACACTGCCTTCAGATCAGGGGATGCACAGGCCTACAGCACTTCCAGGGCTAATCCGAAGAGGGGCATTAAAAAGGCCAAGCACTATTACAAGCTAAAGCTAGAGGAGCACTTTTCCAATGCTGATCCTCGGCACATGTGGCAGGGCATCCAGGCCATCACCAACTACAAACCCATCCAGTCCACACCCATACCCACAGCCACAGATGTCTCCTTCCTGAACGAGCTAAATTACTTTTATGCCCGCTTTGAAAGAGACAATAAAGAACCCTATCACAGTCACTTCGTCAGGCTGCTGGACCAGACTGGGCGTGTCCTCAAAGCATATGCAGAACAGCTCGCTGGAGTATTCACAGACATTTTCAACCTGTCCCTTAACCTAGCAGCTGTGCCAACATGCTTTAAAACCACCTCTATTGTGCTAGTGCCCAAACACCCCCTAGCACTTACACCCATCATCTTGAAGTGCTTCGAGCAATGGTCCTGGCTCATCTAAAATACTTTCTGCAAACCACACTTTTTTCTGCAAACCACACTTTTTTTCTGCAATCCATCTGTAAATACCACCATAGTTTTTCTAAAACTGTACTTTATAACTTATACCTGTATCCTGCACTTGCTGCTATTGCACTGCTGGTTAGACCTAAACTGCATTTTGTTGCATTGTACTTGAACATGTGTAATGACAATAAAGTTGAATCTAATCTAATCTAAATTGGATGTAAAGTGAAAGTTAAATAAACAATTTGAAATTTGCTGTAAATCAAAATTCAGTAAAACTAAATATTAGAAAGTCTGCATGATACATGACCAATCAAAGAGCAAATACAGAATTGTACCGTTTGTACAGTTTTCTAGTAAATGGATAAATTAAACAGAATTAAATAATTGCTTTGCTAAACAGTATGAAAAAAATAATTATATATATATATATATATATATATATATATATATATATATATATATATATTATTGATATTTTTATGGATTATTATATATTATTATTTTTTAAGTACTGTAAATACATCTACATCAATATTGTAAATATTAATTTACTGTAGTTTAGTTTGTTGTAAGTTTCATTTACTTTAAAACTGGCAAACTGTTGTCAGTAAGTTACTACAATTCTGTAGGAAATGTTTAACAGTGCAGCTCATGATATATTATATCTGGAAAACAAAAAATAAATTTAGGTAATGGCGAGTAAATGGAGTAAGTTAAAGACCAAATGGAGAGTAAATCTTCATTTTTAGGGGGTAAACTACCCATTTAAAAAGCCATTGCAAAACATTAGAAAGAGTAGTAATTTGAGAGAAAAGCTCTTTTTTTCTGAAAGGTGTCCAGTTGTAGACCAGGTGCGGATTCAAGCTAAGACTGGATGCACCGCTTGATGAGTTCTGGATGAGTGCGGGGTAAGGTGATGAGTTCACCTTACCCCGCACCTAACATCACTGACTCTATTGAGTGCACTTGTCTGAGAATCCATACATCTCAGCTTGCATGTCTACAGCCAGATACTGTTGGGAATTTCCTCACAGATTCTACTTGGTTTGATTGAGGATAAACAAATACTATGGAATGCCATGGTTTCCAGCTTTCTACAAAATATCTTCTTGTGTTTACCAGAAGAAAGAAAGTCAAACTGGTTTGTGACAAGTGTGGGGTGAGTAGCTATGTTTATATCTACCTATGTTATGCACATTTTAGAGTATTGCATTAAACTGCTTAATGGATACGCCAAGATGTGCATAAATATTGATAATACACATAAAAAATTAAACATTTGCGGGCAACTGAATAAGATCAACTTTTTTTTTTTTCCAATCCAAAATACTGTGCACAAACTCTGATAAAAACACATTTAATGAATACATTTCAGCATGTGCATCAACAAAGTCATGTAGTTTTGTTTTAACAGATGACGCCATAACAAAAAAATAGATGCAAATAAGTAGACCAAACACATTGTTATACATCTGAAATGTTATTTTGGTCATGCTAAAACCCCTCGGTCAAAGTTTGTCATCAAAGTGGTTCATTACCTTTCAGAATGGTCACTGCGGGTTCTTTGCATCTTCATTTCTTGAGGCACAAGTAATTAATTATTTAAGAAAAGCAGCCCTTAGTAGCTTTTCCATGCAGTAATTGCCTGTCTTCATTTCGATATTTGATTTAAGTTTATCTTCTTTTTGACTCACTGTATAGAAATGCTGCTTTATTTGCAAATGTTTGTGTGTTAATATAATCTGAACTTTGCATGAAAGCATTGCTAATGATGACAATTTGTTTACAGTTTTGGATAAACTATCCTTTTAACTGTGGATCAAGGTATTTTTGGGACCACAATATCATTATCATAGAACATGTTATTTACATAGCACCTCAAAAAAGCACTCGATGGTCTCCTCTTCCTTGTATCTGATGCTGGTTTTCTGGTGAAGGTCTCATATTGATGTCAGAGGGCAGTTTTTTAGCAGTTGCATTGAAGCCGGCTGTAATGTCGTTCCCTTCAGAAAATGTGTGTGCGCGTATGTGTGTGTGCGTGTGATTAGAGCTCATATCTGACAGCGTGGCAGTAATTTGCTGTCATTTTAGAGGATGATAGGTCTGATTCACTGATAGCTAATGCTATCTGACCACCAGGATAGAGAACACATCAGACAGACTCCACCTGTTCAACACACTGAGAGGATCAAGTAGAGACTCTGTAAAAAAAGAGAAACCTAGAGAGAGAATGTACTAAAATCAAAGGAATACTGAGGGTTTGGCATAAGTTACATTCAAAACAAACAATTCACCCTATTGCGAATATTAACGTAATAGTTCTAATAATTATATATATATATATATATATAATATATAAATATATAATATATATAATATTATAATATAATATTATATATATATATATATATATAATATAATATATATATTTATATATATATATATATATATATATATATATATATATATATATATATATATATATATATATATATATATTATCAGACATACTGCAAAAATTCCTTTGCTTTTTTTTTTACATCCTTTGGGAAATATTTTAAAAAGAGAAAAAGATTCAAAGGATGGATAATAATTCTGAATTTGACTGTGTATATGTGTATGTTGCAACCGTAATTTTTTTTACATTTTGCGCCAAGTTGTTTAAATAGCAAATCCATTTGTCTTATGGTCTAATAAAGAATGTGTGTATGTTAAGGCGCATTGTTGGTGCATTGCTATTTTGAGAAACTGAAATAGACACACCATTGACCAAGTAAAAGCTGGTTGAGAGTCCAACGCAGAGTGCATTAGTTAAGCGCCTATGCAGGTTCAAATATGGGCGGCGCAGAGGTGCAGTGGGTATCGATGTTGGTTTACAGTAAGAAGAAAATTTGAATTTGAAAATTTTATTTAAAAATTACTAATAAAACTACTTAACATTTTACATATTACATTATAATACATTGATTTTCTTTTCGGCTTAGTCCCTTTTTATTATTCCAGGTTCGCCACAGCCGACTGAACCGCCAATTTATCCTGCGCATGTTTTACAAAGCAGATGCCCTTGCAGCTGCAATCCATCTCTGGGGTTACTCTTATTATATTATATTAAATGATATTATATTAATTATATTATATTATATTATATTATATTATATTATATTATATTATATTATATTATATTATATTATATTATATCATATTATATTATATTATATTATTTTATATTATATTATATTATATTATATTATATTATATTATATTAACATCTAATTTGCACATTAAATTTTTTTTCATTGAACAAATTTGTCTAAATTAAATTATGGAATTACATTACAATATATCATATTTCATAATAATTGAGTTTAAAACCGATGTGTAAAAACAAATGTATACTATGTAATATTATATCATATGTTTCACTTTCCTGCATGTAAAACCTTTAGTTTCCTTTTCATTGAACATAGCCTTACTGTAAATTCAAGGTACAGACTAGTCATTTAATGAAAATACTTTGATGGTGCTTAGTGAATACTAACATTTTTCATTAACAGTGTAAAAAAGTACGACAACTGTTTAGTCACTACAGCTATTGTTATCCTGCCACATATTCATGGACTTCCATGAAAAATGGAGCTTAAAAAAAGACCCTACAGCGGAAAACAAAATTCCAGGACTTGCTGATGGTGCGGCGGTCCGTCCTCCTGTAGACACTGAGGCAGGGGTTTGAGCTATTGTTGAAATTGGGTTTTATTTTTGTCTCCTCTCAGCCACTTCCATCTTATCCAGCTCGCCAGCCCTCCCACTCCATTTCCATCGTGCTGGGTGAAAATTGGAATGAAATAAAGATGTGAGCAACGGACGGAGACAACTAGAGAGAGAGGAAAGGGAATGAGACGGAGATGAAAGAGAGCAC
This sequence comes from Danio rerio, assembly GCF_052040795.2. Lineage (NCBI taxonomy): Eukaryota > Metazoa > Chordata > Actinopteri > Cypriniformes > Danionidae > Danio > Danio rerio. The sequence goes on from NC_141023.1 coordinate 54,705,720, forward strand.
ATGAAAGCAATATGTAGATTCAAAATACAGATCTTTACTCAACTGTTTCACTCCACTCCTAAAAAGCAATAAGATGTCAGGAAAGCTATTACGAGCAGCTTTTTATGCCGTACTTTGTAAGCGTATTTCATTCACGACAAAACGACCTTGTGTTAACTGCGTCTGTGAAAAACTGCCATTAGCATTGAAGCTAAAACACCTCAAGATTAATATCATTTAAATGCAAATGCGGTACACATTTTATTGCGCGAGGTCACCGAGTGTTTGCGTTATTGGTTATAGTGGACGTTCTTAATGCTTGTGTTTAATGTTATCGGTGGGCTGAACGACTGAGAGAGGCAGAGATTGGAAGTACAAACCGACACAAATCATTGTCGAAAATTGCCAATTCCTATGAAAATTAATGACTTCTGCTCTTGCAAATCAATTACAAGGATTACAGTTATTGTTTGATTTTTGTGGCTGCTCTCAGTTATAAAGTTCTAGATACTTGAGGTGAAATTGAACAATGATTGGTTTAATATAATTTCGAACAAAATCAGGCCAAATCAAAGTTTATTTGGAGTTTATTTTTGGAGTCAAAGTGACAAACTATCACTGGCTTGTTTTGGGCTGCAATATCATGGCATTTCCCAGGCCCAGTTCTTGTGCTAAATGGGCGCATCACTGCAAAGGACTACTGAACCATTCTGGAAGACCATGTACACCCAATGGTTAAACATTATATCCTGAAGGCAGTGCCGTTTATCAATATGATAATGCACCAACACACACAATAAGACTGTTGACAGAGTAGTTTGACAAACATAAAAGTAAATTTTAATGTCTCCTGTGGCCTGCACAGTCAACAGATGTACATATTATTGAGCCACTTTAGGGTGTTTTGGAGGAATGAGAATTTTTTTTTGTCTTTACCAGCTCTACATAGTGACCTGGCCACTATTTTGCAAGAAGAAGGGCTCAATATTCATCTGGCAACTGTGCAGGACTAGTATCTGTCATTCCCAAGACTAATTGATGCTGTATTGGCTACAAAAGCAGGCCCTACATCCTAATAATGAATTTTTTGTGGTCTAAAATCAGATGTTTTAGTTTAATTGTCCAACTTCTGTATGTAGTTACAGTGTACTTGTCTCTTCTGTTTGCCTTTCAAAACACTATTGGTAGGGTTTAGGTCAAAGGTTTGCCTACTCTTGGTGATCTGGATGACAAGCCCCAGCATCTCAATGATGTGTTTTGTGAAACATACAATAGAATATAACAAATGTAACATATTTCAGGTTTGTAAAAATTGTAGACAATGCCCTGTAGGTGATTTTGTCAACTGAAATGTGCAGAAAATGTTCCCCCAGCAACACATTTTACATTTCGCAAAAAGTTAGGCATGAACTTTCAACAAGCTTGGGTTGCAAATAACACTAACAGGGATTTATTTTATTTTATTATTATTATTTTTTTTTTTTTTTTTTTGCCTTTTAATAATTGAGGTAATTTTAAGTATTATATAGTTTAGAGTTGTGAATACAAAATATTCCTTTAATACAAACAGCCAGATATACAGTTGAATAATTAGCCCCCCTGAATTATTAGCGCCCCTGTTTATTTTTTCCCCAATTTCTGTTTAACGGAGAAAAGATTTTTCTACACATTTCTAAACATAATAGTTTTATTAACTCATATCTAATAACTGATTTATTTTATCTTTGCCATGATGACAGTAAATAATATTTTACTAGATCTTTTTCAAGACACTTTTATACAGCTTAAAGAGACATTTAAAGGCTTAACTATGTTAATTAGGTTAGCTAGATAGTTGAGGGTAATCAGGCAAAGTTATTTTATAACTATGGTTTGTTTTGTAGACTATTGAAAAAAAAAAAAAGAGTAGCTTAAACGGGCCAATAATTTTGTCCTTAAAATGGTGTTCAAAAAATAACAACTTTTATTCTAGCCAAAATAAATTAAATAAGACTTTCTCAAACACACTGTGAAAATTGGGGCAACGCAGTGGCGCAGTAGGTAGTGCTGTCACCTCACAGCAAGAAGGTCGCTGGTTTGAGCCTTGGCAGGGTCAGTTGGCGTTTCTGTGTGTTTGCACGTTCTCCCTGCATTCACATGGGTTTCCTATGCGTGCTCCGGTTTCCCCCACAGTCCAAAGACATGCGGTACAGGTAAATTGGGTAGGCTAAATTGTCTGTAGTGTATGAGTGTATCTGTGAATGAGTGTGTGTGTGGATTTTTCCCAGAGATAGGTTGCGGCTGGAAGGGCATCCGCTGCGTAAAAAACGTGCTTGATAAGTTGGCTGTGCCAACCCTGGATTAATAAAGGGACGAAACTGAAAAGAAAATGAATGAATGAATGACCAAAAAACTTCCTTGGTCTGTTAAACATTATTTGGGAAATATGTTAAAAAATAAATAAATCTAAATCAAAAGGTGACTAATAATTCTGACTACAACTGTTCAACTGCTCAAGCATTTATAGCAAAAAAAACAAAACAAATATAAATACCCCACTCGCTTTCTGCGCCATCTAGCAAGTTTTTTCTTACAACCCTTTAATTGGTCACGCTCAACAGAAAAGGTTGATATTGGCTCATACGCGCTGGCACTCTTCACAGATGAGTGACACTGATAAACGGCAGCGGCAATCACAGCTGATCCATGATAGACACGGTGGAGAAAATTCTGCAGACACGTGCTCATGTCAGTATCCAAAAGTATCGATGTATAACAGCCGAGAAGAGAGAAAAAGTCACACCAATGGGTCAAATGGGCCACAAAGAAAGAGAGAGAAAAAGTGAGAGAGAGAGAGAGAGAGAGAGAGAGAAATTAAGTTTACTTTTATTCTTTCAATCGTAGTGAAATAGGGGCTTCTGCTGTAAGTGTCAGTGAAATACTATGGTGTCCAGCAAATTGTGCACAGTTTCTGTGTTTTTTAAATGGTTGGAGCATTGTAAATACTCACACTCGCCTCCCTCGCCATAGTAAGCTACGGCGACATAACGCATATGATATAAATGACGTCAGTACATAATAACCGGTTATGATTATTACTGAACCGGTAACAAATTGTCTCACATCTGCATTGCGGTGCCCCGAAGAAACAATTAATTTCGACACCCCTAATATAGTACCTATCTTTAGGTGCTATATGACACCTTTGTCAAATGGTATACAGCCTGTACAGTATCAAAATCATTAGGTCTATGGCTTTTAAAGAAAGATTATAAAAAAACTTTGCAATGCTGTTTGAGAATAGTCATAGGAATGATAGGTAAGGGAACAGCAAATTGCCAATTTATGTATACAAGGAATTTGTAGATATAAGAACTTAGATAAAGGTTTTAGAGGATATAACTGCAAATTAATTTCCTTTGGGTACTATTAGGCTGCACCATGCGTGCTCATACATGAAGAATTTTTGATTTAGCCACTATATTATATCATACAAAGTCAGTGATTGTCATAAATTAACAGGTATCTATAGGTCTCTAATGATGTGCCTATGCTTGAATGTATGAGCAATACTTTATTTTTTTTATTTATTTTTTGTCTGGTAAAAATTGACCATGCCAATTTACATACTTAAACAAAAATAAGCCAATTCAGAAGTGCACATCATCAATATTCAAGAGTTAAAGAGTATTATCCGACCATGAGAAATTACATTGCAACATTCAAGTATTGATTCAGAGACTCACAAACTGCAATGAGGTATCTTGGGTACAGGATCCCACAGACACTTTCACACCATTCTCTTAAATTCTCAAATCACAGCAAAAGCTTTACAAAGACCCATGTCTGGTTAAGAGTAGGCCCGCACCGAATCTGCGTGTGCAGAATTTTAGCCCGTTATTTCTTGTGTAAATTTGTGTAAATTGATATTTATTTCGTTTTTTTAACTAATTTCAATATAATATTTACAAATATGAAAAAGGTGATATATATATATACACACATATATATATATGTATATATATATATATATATATATATATATATATATATATATATATATATATATATATATATATTATTTAGAATACAGTTTGTAAAGTAATATGTTCTGTCTTTTAGAAGATTTATTTTATAGAAGACTTGATTTGTTTACCAAATAATGTGGATGTAATTGGATTTGCGTTGTAAACATTTATTACAAGTTAAAAGATATGACTTTTTAATGACTTTTTAAGGTCATTTATTAAGGTTTTAGTTATGAAAATCAAAATCATTCCTCATAAATCTGCAGATTTTTAACAACATTCTGTGCAGAGATAGCAAAAAAAAGAAAAAAAAATGTCCGCAGATTCCATCCATGAGTTAATGTGAAGACCATTTCCCTGGAGTGGAGCATCTGGCAAAGATCAAAGCGGAAATCCATATCAACAAATACACATGTGACAGTGAGACCACTTCACCAACCACACAGAGACATTTAAAATGATGCCAAACCTGAATATAGATCCACGAGACCATACTGAAAACTTAGACATTTTGTGTGGAATGTTTGTGATATGCTCTGGTGGAGAAGATAAAGTCAAGGGCAGAGAGGGAGGCTCAGGATGCACGATCGAGACTGTTAAACAACTGGTATCCTAGCTGATCTTCTTCTCAGATTAGAAAGTTTATTGTTTTATTGCACAACAATCCACCTGGTCTTGCTTCATGGAATTCCATAGCAGTTCTTGGGGTCTGACATTATGAAGCCATCCTTACACTAATAATGGTGATGAAGAAACCTAGGAATTCTGCCAGGAAATAGCAGTTGATGAATAAACGTAGATGAATTCATTGATTCAGGATTACTACTAAACACATGACGATGGAAACATTTCACAGAAAGATTTATTTCAAACACTCAACTAAAGATGTGAAGTGTGTTTGGCGAAAAAAAACAATGTTGTTGTTGTTGTTTTTTTTATTTTTATTTGGTAATTTTACATGCATCATTTACTACATCCAGCCATAGTTTATTGAGCAGCTATTCAAACAGTAGTCGTTATTGCAGAATACATTTTCAATGTCAATATCACTAATTAAAGCAAATTCAATTTAAAAAGCAAAATTTAGTTAGTTAGTTAGTTAGTAAATTTTGTGGATGTTTCTCAGAGATGGTTTGCGGCTGGAAGGGCATACGCAAAAGATAAAGTTGGCGGTTCCGCTGTGGCGACCCCGGATTAATAAAGGGACTAAGCCGACAAGAAAATGAATGAATGAATGAATGTACTACAACACTTTGTAGTAAATGCTGATCCATCTAAACACACATGCTGGATGTTTTTACTGGCAAATCATCCTCTATTAATTGCACAACCCTATTGTACACTAAGCGAAGCAAGGATGGCCCTGGGGCCTCATGTACGAAGAATTGCGTGGAAATCTTACTAAAACATTGCGTACGCACAAAGCTGTAAATGTGCGTACGCAGAAAAAAATTCAGATGTATGAAACACTGCGTACGCCGAGTGTCACGCATATTCTTTTGTACATCCGAATGAACGTGAAACTGAGCGCAACATGCACGAGCACAAAACCCCTCCCTGCCTCCTCCCCCGTATGAATATGCTAATGACTATGCTAATGGCAAAACCCAACGAAAAAGCAATGGCAAAAGCAAGCAAAAAGAGAAACTTTGAACAGAATGTGAATTGGAGGTGCTGCTTTCGGAGGTAGATCGGAGAAAAGCGGTGTTATTTGCAAGTTTGTTTTTCGGAATTAACAACAAAAGAAAAAAAAATAGAGTGGGAGAGTTTAGCTGATGCGGTTGACACAGTTGGGTCTGAACATCGCACTGAGTGCATTTAAAAAAACATAGTCTGGTTTATATCTGTAAACTGTTGCAGCACTCCGAACAGTCTCAGTGGCGCGCTCGTAAGACGCATGTGATCATGTTTTGACACGTTCGAGCATGAACTCGGCTCGAATCCAGCGTCTGATGAACTCTATCTTCTTTTTTCCCCCCCGCTACATATCATATTTTGCCTACTATTTATCACGAGAAAGACTAGTAGGAATCATTAATAAGTTTGTGCATCATATTTTATTTGCACATTTATTGAATGGAAATGTTTCTGATTCACGCTTGCAAATTCATCTTCAGATAGTGTCTTTATAGCAATGTGCGTGCGGTAGATAGCTCAGATTACATTGGGAAAACAGGCGACCGCTGCAAATTGTGCTTTAATGTTTAGCTGGTCAACTGTATGGTATGGAAATCTTACATACCTACTAGATGAACCCGTCTCATACAGCTGCCATTGCAAGGCTCAGACACTTTGTAGAGAAGAATTTAACACAACTGCCTCTAGGAGTCGCCAATGGAAATAAAACAGACACGCACAAAAAATGTGCGTACGCCTGCCAAAAAGCTGCCGTGAACCTGCGCACATTCCCACGTTCAGTTCATTGTTAGTAAATCCAAACGAGAGCGATTCTGAGCGTGAAACCTTGCGTACGCAATGTTTTTGTGCGTACGCAGCGTTGATACATGAGGCCCCTGGTCAGTAGCTAGAGGAGAGATTATTTGGGAAAATGAGGTTGCTGCTGACAGAAGTGATAGTCAGGCCAGCATTGGTTTTCACCCTCGGGTTTTTGTGGGTCCAAATGCCCCAGTAATGGCCAATATACTGCAAGAAGCATGCCAGAATTATTAAAATGCTCTGGCACTTCTTGTTCAACAGTATAGGGAGTAACCTGGACACCTTGGCCAATTCCATTGACCCTAACCAATCAGGACCTCCTAATAATCTACTTTTTATAGTGAGAGTGAAAGAGTCCTGTCTCTGTAGCTGGTGTGTAGTGAGTGTAATGCTGCTGCTGCTGCTCTGTGCCTGCTGTTGCATCATCCAGATAGATGCTGTACTGGTGGTGAGCAGAGACCCACTGATATGATTGCAAAGTGCTTGTGTACAATAAAAGCTTTATATGAAGTGCATTTATTTATTCATGCACGTTTACTCTAAAATGAACACTCCACTTTAATATATATATATATATATATATATATATATATATATATATATAACCCTTGGCTATAATTTAATAAAACCCGACTACGCCACCTAGGTTACTACCCAGGAATATCTATCTAAAAAACACTTGTTTGATTAACACAAAAGTTACAACAATATGAAGGACCCTGCTGGTTCGTTTTTGATTAAAGATAGAGACGTGACTTACAAACGTAATACAAAATTTATTAAATTTACTATGGCATACACAACCTTAAAACAATTTTAAAATGCTCTCACAGTTACCTATTAAATAGCTTCGGTGCAAATGGACTGCAATAAATGACACTAACGGACGGGGACACTCAGCAAACACAGCAAATCAGTGTATACAAAATATTAAAGAAAGTGCCAAATTACACCCATACAATTCAACAAACCCCCCTTCAATTCAGCATCAATATTACAGCTCATCCGCCCACCTGTGGATATACACAGCCAAAAAAACTCACAGGAAACAAACTGCACAAAAATCACAGGACATAGAATTCACAATGAATCATATAGGATCACGTTGAACATGGATGGTAGATTAAGAGCAAGATACAGTACATAAAAAGTTCACCATAGTAATTAAAAAGGGAATGTCCGCGAAGAGCAGTCGCAGCAGATTAGACCGGTTTTAGAAAAAAACAGCCGCGAATAAATGCGGTGAAACAACAGCTAGCACCTTCAAGCCGCACCTCCTAAAAATACAAATTTAAGAGAAAGATAAAAGGATTTAAAAAAAAAAAAAAAAAAAAAAAAAGTGAACGAACCCTTCTTTGAAATCCAAACAAACTTCTTACCTCCTAGATGAGTTTTATAGGCTAGAACAGACTTTGCGAACGGCGCTCACCTCTTCACAAACACACACTTTCCTAATAATAAAAGCATCCTTTAGATTATTATTGAAAACTAACGAGAAACCCTAAAAATCACCAACTCACCCAGGCTAGAGCACATTTTGTGAACGGCACCTGTCACTTCGTGCGCACACGCATACACCTTTCTAATAATCAAAGCAGTTGTTGTTAAGACGATCACTTAAAACTAGCTAAGAGCTACAAAAAAAAACAAACAGCTCATCAACAGAAGGCCAACCAGGGACAAAAAGGAAACGCTCTCAGACCACAGAGGCTTCACCTGCACTCAGGATGTCATATGCGTTACTCAGACGCCTTTTAAAGGGCTGACTATCAGCACACTCCCAATAATGAGCTGCCCAGGTGTACGCAGTAAAGAGTACATGCCGACGCCAGTGGGTGTATCCTACCCTCCGTGTGTCACTATAACATTTACAAAAATAAAACCGGTTACATTCTACCCCCTAGTTTTGAAATCGTCGCCCCGACGATATTAACACCAAGACCTAAAAAGATTGACAGCAACATTAGTATTCGAGACCAGGGAACCCATAATACCCCTCATACTACCCCCCACTGTCTCTGGCAGATGGTGCACATTAGAATGGTAGCCTGCTGTCGCTCGAGTGGTCCGACGCAGAGGTGCCCTTGTAGAGATACTCCGGTCCTCTACGGTCATGGCCAGATCACTTGATCCCGGGCCATGATCCACAGACTCTGGGGTAGGGACCCCACTGGACAACTTAGAGGCACCTTCAGGACTTTGAGGCTGACTGAAAGTATCATTTAAAGAGGAGGAGTTGGCAGCAGCTGGTACGGTCACTGAGGGAAGAACTTCTTGTACTGCAGGTGCCAGCATCCACATATCCTCTAGCAGCTCATCTTCAACGTCAGCTACAGACACTTGGTCAGACACAGACAGGGGAGAGTCAACAGGCTCTGAACTGGGCCTAGGTGGTTGAGCTCGCAATAGGGTACGATGAACATGCCGCACTCTCTCCAAGTCTTCAACTGGGGCAATGGTGTAAACTGCCCCACCGGGCATAGGAGCTCGCATCACTCTGTACACTACGGGACTCCAATGATCTTGAATTTTTGCTCGCCCTCGCACACAGAGATCCCGCAAATACACCAACTGACCTGGTTTCAAAGGGTCATCTTGTACCCGCCGATCATGTTGCTCTTTTCTTTGGTCTGCTGCCAGTTTCATTCAACTCTGAGCTCCCTCAAAGGCCACACAGAGTCTGTCTTTATGGTCACAAATCCACTCATGAACACTTCCCTGTGTAGGGGGATCAATTCTTCCCAAAAGAAAATCAATAGGCAGTTGTGGGTCTTGTCCAAACATCAAAAAATACGGGGATTCACCTGTAGACTGGTGGGGAGTGGTGTTATAAGAGAAAACCACTTGAGGAAGGTATATAGCCCAATTTTTCTTCTTTGGGGAAGGCAACGTACGCAGCAGATTATACAGAGTGCAATTAAATCGCTCACATTGGCCATTGCCCATGGGATGGGCTGGAGTAGTCCGGCTTCGTTCAATGCCATACAGCTCACACAGTTGCTGAATGAGGGTACTTTCAAAATTCTGCCCTTGATCTGTGTGGATGCGACTTGGGATGCCAAATTTGTAGAACTACTCATTAACCAGCACCTTTGCCACTGTAGATGCCCTCTGGTCTCGTGTCGGCACTGCCTGAGTAAACTTAGAAAACACATCTGTCAGGACAAGAACATTCTCCATTCCATTCTGTGATGGTTCAATCAAGGTGAAATTAATGGCCAGAATTTCGTTAGGTCTTGAAGCTAACAAATGGCCTATATACGTTTGGACCCGAGAAAACACATCCTTAGCAATCGTACAGCGCTCACATTGTTGACACCATCGCTTCACATCTTCAGACATACCGGGCCAGAAGCACCGTTGTCTTACCAATTCTGCGGTACGTTCCACTCCTTGATGACCATGCTCATCATGGAGCTGCTGCAGAACTGTGGTTCTTAGAGATGCCGGGAGAACAAGTTGAAGAAAGGCCTCGCCACCCTGGGAATGGTGGCACTGACGATACAATACTCCATCCTTCATCTTTAAGCGCTTCCACTGCTTCAGCAGTTTACAGACATCTGTGCTCAACCCCTGCCGCTCTTCACTTGAAGGGTACTTCCCTTTCTTCCAACATTCCAGAAACACGCTCAGAACAGAATCGGCTTCCTGTAGACAACACAAATCTGCTGGTGTATAACTAGGAATATTATTATTACGGGGCAGTAATAGAGGCCTGTGTACCTTCACTCTGAGGCCTAATAGAGGCCACACGTAGGAGGGGCTCTAGCAGAGAACTTCCGGGAATCATTCCTTCCAGCACAGGTACAGCAGGATACTGCCGTGAAAGGGAGTCAGCATTACGATTACTACGCCCCGAACGATACTCGATGTTGAAATCAAAGGTGGCTAGTTGGGCAGCCCATCTCTGTTCTAAGGCACCTAGTTTAGCAGTGTGGAGGTAACTCAATGGGTTATTATCAGTGTATACAATACATTTATGTCCAAGTAGGTATTCACAAAACTTCTCGGTCATGGCCCACTTAAGGGCCAAGAATTCCAATTTCATAGAGCTATAATTGGACGGATACCTCTCCGAAGGCCTCAACGCTCGGCTGGCATAGGCCACTGGCCTGACTCTGCCCTCCTGTTCCTGTGACAGGACAGCTCCTAGGCCACTGTGACTGGCATCCACTTCCAAGATGAACGGTAGTGAAAAATCTGCATAAGCCAGCAGAGGGGCACTCACTAAACGCTGCTTCAGGGAATCGAAACTCCGTTGACACTCCTCAGTCCAGGACTCTTTGCAGGATTGTACTGAACTTTTCGGTTTGGGGGCCATCAACAGCGCAACCAACCGATGGAGTGGGGCAGCCAACTTAGCAAAACCTTCCACAAACCGTCGATAATAACTTGCAAACCCCAGAAATGAACGAAGTTCGTAGACTTTACTTGGAGTGGGCCAATTAGCGACTGCTTCTATCTTGTTTGGGTCAGTAGACACACCCTTATCAGAAATCAAGTGTCCCAAATAGCTCACCTCAGGCTGAAAAAAGGTACACTTCTCTAGTTTAGCCTTCAAGCCTTCTCGCTGTAACCGTTTCAGGACCACCTCCAGTCATTGCAGGTGCTGAATCACTGTAGAAGAGAACACTATAACATCGTCCAGGTACAAGAGCAATGACTGGAAGTGTTGCGAACCAAGCATGCGCTCCATTAACCTCTGAAAGGTACTAGGTGCGTTACACAGGCCAAAAGCCATCCTATTTCACTCATATAGCCCAAAAGGTGTATAAAAGGCAGTTTTCATTCGGTCTTTCTCTGCCACTGGGACTTGGTTATAGCCACTGGCAAGGTCCATTGTAGTGAACCACCTAGCACCGGACAGAGCATCCAAGGATTCTTCAATTCTGGGCAATGGAAAGGAGTCTTTTCTGGTCTTACTGTTAAGTTGTCTATAGTCAACACACATTCGCAGGCTACCATCCTTTTTCTTTACCAGGACAATGGGGGATGCATAAGGGCTGCTACTTTCCCTTATAACTTGGGCTTCTAATAACTGATTAATATGGGCCTTAACTGCCTCATATTCAGAGGGAGGAATACGTCTATAACGTTGCTTAACAGGGACCTCATCAGTCAGGGGAATTTCGTGTTCAATTAGCGTAGTACAGCCCAGATCGGCATCATGTGCTGAAAACACAGAGGAGTACTTTGACAGTAAGGCCCTCACCTGACGCTGTTCTTCTGGGGTCAATGGAGTCAAATCAAGAGAATCAATCTTTTCCTGTACAGATCCCACCATTATCTGGGAAGAGACTGTGGTTTGTCTCTACACCTGCGGGTAAACTCACCACAGCGACAGGGGAAATAGTGCCAA